>NC_056726.1:442838737-442876237 GCF_019279795.1 Protopterus annectens
CAGTAGGTTCAGTATATTTTGTGCTATTTTGCACTAGCTCAGAGCATATCTGTGAGTTGCCACTTAGATTCTTGACATAGCTAAAGAAGGTTTATTGGTGATCTTTCGAATCCTTGGCTATTTTTCTTTCGAATTTAGCCTTGGATGATTTTATGAGGGACCTTAGTTTTTACTGATACTGATCAGGGATGTCTATCCTTCTTGGGATTTGCTTTTTTTCTGAACTAGTTTCCTCCTTCTGTTGTATAACCTGTTTATGGCAGGGGTCCACCAGACTGGTTTCCTTCTCTTAGGGGAGTGAGTCTTGGTCTTGCTAGGGATGGCATGATCCATGCATCCTTGTAGGTGCTCATAGCGTGCAATTGTAAAGGATTCTGCATCTTGGGCAGTGTTATCCTTTAGCGTGGGGACTGTGAAACATACCACTTCTGCTTAAGTAAGGTGAAGTTTGCTTTAGAAAAGTTTTTCACTGTGGTTTCCCTGGTTGGGGGTGGTGGTGGGGTGTGGACATCCAGGGTGATTAGTTTATGGTCTGATCTAACCAGTGACGGGTTGACCTCTGGTATGGAACACCTGTCACCCATGTTGGTGATAACCAGGTTCAATATGTTGTGGCCTCTGGTAGGGGAGTTTATCAGCTGATCCAGGGCATTTGAGTTGATAAATTCCAGGAACAGCTGAGCCTGGGAGTTTGTACTCAAGTAGTTTTCCCAGTTAATGGTAGGGTAATTGAAATCGCCCAATATCAGGGTGTTCAGTAGGACTCTCATGTTTTCCATTGTCTCCAGAAAGGCCGAGTGGTGGTCCTGGGTCATGGAGGGTGATCTGTAGCAGGCCACAATTTGCATTGCAGATTTGCCTGATGTTAGTTGCACATGGATGATCTCAGAGGTATCATGCTGTTCCACTAACCTGGAGGTGTGAGTATCCTTAATGAATACGGATACAGCCCCTCCTTTTGTGTTTCGGTCCGTGTTCCCTGGCCGAAATGTGTGGTATGAGTTGTAGCCCAGTAGTGTTGGAGTGCTCTCTGGAGCCTTGAACCAGGTTTCAGTTACTGCACAGATGTCGACGTTCTCCATACTTAGGAGTGCTTTGAGCGCATGCATTTTGAGATTTAAACTCCTGCCGTTGAGTAGCATAACCCTCATTTTTTTACTTGTGCTGCTTACGGTGGTGGGTTGAATTTTGAGCCTTGCCTAAAAAAGACACTATGGGCGCAGCAAGAGCCTTGGCCAGTATTCAAAAACCAAGGGGTGACAGGTGCAAGCCGTCTCTTGCGAAGCAACGCGGCTTGTCGAGCATGGCATCCCAGCCTGACAGACACTGGATCCCCTTTGAATGACACCAGAAGCTTAGCCATTTGTTGAAATTGATCATTTTTCTTTATACTGAGGTATCATTCTTGGTGAAGGCAGGATGCTACTCAGGGTCAGGGTCATACCTGCCTGGGCTACATGATCAGAGAGCTCTTCCATGTCTCATTTCATGTAGACCAGGGAGGTACATTTCAGGTCATTCACACCGACATGAACAATGACATATCTGTACTTGTTCCGGAGTGACCTGAGTGTTTGTGTTATGTGGTGGATTCTGGCTCCCGATAGGCAGCTAACAGTAACCTTCTCCTTGTCCAGCCTAGTGAGTGGGGCGTCAGTGTGCCTGACTATTGAGTCATCTATTACTAGTGTGTTAGGTATGTTATTTCGCATTAAGGGCTGTGATTGTGCGGCACATCGGTTTTGTGTTTTATGTGTTGTCTGGTTTGTGATGGGAGGTGCAGGTTTTGTGGGTGCCTGCTTTGGAGCTCTCTGATGCTTTTGCAGGTTTTTATTTAGAGCCTCTGAGTATGATTTTGCGTATTTATGTGTATTTTTTGCCAGTACTGGTTTAGTAGGTCTATGTGAGGCTGGAGGTGTGGTGCAAGTGTCAACCTACTCCTCATGACTGTCTGTTCCAGTCTTGGGTGGAGAGACCTTAGCCTCCAGTTTGGCTGTATAATTGCATCTCTCACATGTGTTAGTGTTTTATGATAGGAGGAGAGGGCTGTCTGTGTACATGAGGCAGTTGTAACATTGCCTCAGGATACCCAGATTCACCAGCTGGACTGGAGAGTACACCTGAAGTTGCCCTTTGGTCATGCCTGAATAGTAGGGAGAGCTGCTTAGTCGCTTGGTTGGTGAGGGGTGGATAAAGAGCCTTGCCCTGCTGGGCAGTCGTGTTATGGTATATTGGTGCTTGCTATTAGGTCTGAGTAAGTATTGGACTGTAGGATGCTTTTTGAATGCTTAGGTTGAGAGTTAGACTAGTTTCAAGTGAAAAACTGAAGAGGAGACTTAGTGGAGCCGGGAATACAGTGCTGCCTGGCACACAAAACCATGCAAACGCGGTTTTTAAACTACTAACTTCTGGGCTGGAGCCACTCCTCCGGGGACAGATGGCTGCTCAAAGTTCCCCTCTCTCACAGGTGAACAGAGAAACTTCCCTCTATCCAAGTAAGGTATGGAAAACTCAGAAACTTGTAACACAGCCCTGAATTCAGCACTAGCCTGAAAACTGGACTATACTAGCTTAGAAAGGCGGGAAACAAGAATTTTTGTTTTTTGAAAAGATAAGGCAAAAACCGTAAAATGTACACTTTAAACAGCTTTAAATGACTACAATCGATCAGAAAAGGCTATCGCACTTTAGTGTGTAGCCTAGAACAGTTAAACAATTAATTTAAACAAAAAACAACTTTTTAAAAGTGCAGGCAGTCGAATAAGTACAATATGTGAAAAAAACAAGCTTTTACATCACAATAAGTGCTGGAAAAATCAGTGTTTAGGCGGAAAACAGTTAAGTACAGCAAGAAAATACAGAAAACTGATAATCACTCCAAAGTCTCTCTTTTAAGCTAGAAGGCTTGTATCAGTTTAAGGCTTTCTAGTGCTTTCCAGTAGGTTAGTTACAGGAAAGATGGGAAACAAGCGCAGATGTGGTCTTTTAAACCAGAAAGTTGAAAGAGATGGACAACTTCCCAAATGATCAATAAACTACAATTCCTGGGCCAAGAACCACTCCTCTTGTTGTAGACAGGCTACCTAGTACTTACCACTCCCACTGATAAGCTAGAAGGCTGCACTCCAAGACAAAGGTTTTGGGGGGCTCAGAAGCTTACAAACAGTCCTGGATACAGCAAATCTGTACCTGGACTAGACTAGTTACAGGAAAGGTGGGGATCAAGTGCAAACATGGGCTTTAAAACCAGAAAGTTGAGAGTTGGAAAAAACTGCTCAAATGGCCAATAAACTACAATTTCTGGGCCCAAACCACTCCTCTTGTGGTAGATAGGCTACCTAGTGCTTACCACTCCCACTGATAAGCTAGAAGGCTTCCCTCCAACACAGAAAGGCTTGCAGGGCTCAGAAGCTTATCAACAGTCCTGGATACAGCAACTCTGTATCTGGACTAGGCTAGTAACAGGAAAGGTGGGAAACAGCGCAAGTGCAGCTTTTAAACCAGAAAGTTGAAAGAGATGGGAAAAAAACTGCCCAAACTGCCAGTAGCTACAATTTCTGGTCCAGGAACCACTCCTCTTGTGGTAGGTAAGCTACCTAATGCTTACCAGTCGCACTGATATGCTAGAAGGCTTATTCCAACACAGAAAAGCTTGGGAGGCTCAGATGCTTACAAAGAGTCCTGGATACAGTAAACCTGTACCTGGACTAGACTAGTAACAGGAAAGGCAGGAAACAAGCACAAACACAGGCTTTTGAATCAGAAGGTTGAAAGAGATGGAAGAGCTTCCCAAATGGCCAATAAACTACAATTTCTGGGCCAAAACCACTCCTCTTGTGGTAGATAGGCTACCTAGTGCTTACCACTCCCACTGATAAGCTAGAAGGCTTCCCTCCAACACAGAAAGGCTTGGGGGGCTCAGGAGCTTACAAACAGTCCTGGATATAGCAAGTCTGTATCTGGACTAGACAAGTTACAGGAAAGGCAGTAAACAAGCTAGGATTTTTTTTTTTACAGAAAAGCAGCTAAAACAGCAGTAAATACAATTCAAATGCAGGCTAGCACATGTGTATCAATATTACGGCAAATACAGTTTAATGAAATGCAATTAAATTAAGAAATGACTAAAAAACAAGTGCAGAAGGCATTAAATTAGAAGGCTACTAACAAGCAGTAATAATTGCAGATTAAGTAACAGCACGCAGAACAGCAACTAAGACAGTTACAGTAAGAGCAGCTGAATATATATATATATATATATATATATATATATATATATATATTTTTTTTTTTTTTTTTTTTTTTGAGGGAGGGAACATAGCAGGATTAAGAGGCTACAGGGGTTGTCCTTCTCAGATGTTCTCTTTGTACACAGTAGGAGTGCCTGAAATCAGAATATGATCTCACTGCACTCAGTTGAGCAAGGAAATGAGATAGGCCAAGAAGGAGTATCCAAATACAAACTTACAAGAGGGGCAGGCAGTTTCAAAGCCACCAAGATTAACACCAAGACAAAAACAGGGAGGGTGGGTGGAAGAAACACAGTGGAGACAACAAGAGACAGAAATAATGCAGCACCACTATAAATAATAGGCAAGTGTATAAATACAGCACAGTGCAAATTAAGTTGCAAAAAGTGTACTTAGTTTGAAATAGATTCCAATTCTGCAGCTCACACAAATCTATCAGCTTTCCATCAGTTCACAGAAATGCAGTCTGTATTGGAATTACAGCAAGATACACCTCAGGCAATGACTAACAGCTCGGATGTGGGCTGGCTCAACAACCCCCTCCCTGAAACTAGCTTGAGCTACCCTGAGAAAAAAACACAGTGGAGACAACAAGAAACAGAAATAATACAGCACCACTGTAAATAATAGGCAAGTGTATAAATACAGCACAGTGCAAATTAAGTTGCAAAAAGTGTACTTATCAGTTTGAAATAGATTCAAACACAGCAGAGACAACAAGAGACAGAAATAATACAGCACCACTATAAATAATAGGCAAGTGTATAAATACAGCACAGTGCAAATTAAGTTGCAAAACGTGTACTTATCAGTTGGAAATAGATTCCAATTCTGCAGCTCACAGCAAATCTATCAGCTTTCCATCAGTTCACAGAATGCAGTCTGTATTGGAATCACAGCAAGATACACCTCAGGCAATGACTAATAGCTAGGATGTTGGCTAGCTCAACAACCCCCTCCCTGAAACTAGCTTGAGCTACCCTGAGAAAAAAACACAGTGGAGACAACAAGAGACAGAAATAATACAGCACCACTGTAAATAATAGGCAAGTGTATAAATACAGCACAGTGCAAATTAAGTTGCAAAAAGTGTACTTAGTTTGAAATAGATTCAAACACAGTGGAGACAACAAGAGACAGAAATAATACAGCACCACTATAAATAATAGGCAAGTGTATAAATACAGTACAGTGAAAATTAAGTTGCAAAAAGTGTACTTATCATTTTGAAATAGATTCCAATTCTGCAGCTCACAGCAAATCTATCAGCTTTCCAGCAGTTCACAGAAATGCAGTCTGTATTGGAATTACAGCAAGATACACCTCAGGCAATGACTAACAGCTAGGATGTGGGCTGGCTCAACAACCCCCTCCCTGAAACTAGCTTGAGCTACCCTGAGAAAAATACACAGTGGAGACAACAAGAGACAGAAATAATACAGCACCACTATAAATAATAGGTAAGTGTATACATACAGCACAGTGCAAATTAAGTTGCAAAAAGTGTACTTATCAGTTTGAAATATATTCTAATTCTGCAACTCACAGCAAATCTATCAGCTTTCCAGCAGTTCACAGAAATGCAGTCTGTATTGGAATTACAGCAAGATACACTTCAGGCAATGACTAACAGCTAGGATGTGGGCTGGCTCAACAACCCCCTCCCTGAAACTAGCTTGAGCTACCCTGAGAAAAAAACACAGTGGAGACAACAAGAGACAGAAATAATACACCACCACTATAAATAATAGGCAAGTGTATAAATACAACACAGTGCAAATTAACTTGCAAAAAGTGTACTTATCAGTTTGAAATAGATTCCAGTTCTGCAGCTCACAGCAAATCTATCAGCTTTCCAGCAGTTCACAGAAATGCAGTCTGTATTGGAATTACAGCAAGATACACCTCAGGCAATGACTAACAGCTAGGATGTGGGCTGGCTCAACAACCCCTTCCCTGAAACTAGCTTGAGCTACCCTGAGAAAAAAACACAGTGGAGACAACAAGAGACAGAAATAATACACCACTATAAATAATAGGCAAGTATATAAATACAGCACAGTGCAAATTAAGTTGTAAAAAGTGTACTTATCAGTTTGAAATAGATTCCAATTTTGCAGCTCACAGCAAATCTATCAGCTTTCCAGCAGTTCACAGAAATGCAGTCTGTATTGGAATTACAGCAAGATACATCTCAGGCTATGACTAACAGCTAGGATGTGGGCTGGCTCAACAACCCCCTCCCTGAAACTAGCTTGAGCTACCCTGAGAAAAAAAAACATAGTGGAGACAACAAGAGACAGAAATAATACAGCACCACTATAAATAATAGGTAAGTGTATAAATACAGCACAGTGCGAATTAAGTTGCAAAAAGTGTACTTATCAGTTTAAAAATAGATTCCAATTCTGCAGCTCACAGCAAATCTATCAGCTTTCCAGCAGTTCACAGAAATGCAGCCTGTATTGGAATTACAGCAAGATACACCTCAGGCATTGACTAACAGCTAGGATGTGGGCTGGCTCAACAACACCCTCCCTGAAACTAACTTGAGCTACCCTGAGAAAAAAACACAGTAGAGACAACAAGAGACAGAAATAATACAGCACTACTATAAATAATAGGCAAGTGTATAAATACAGCACAGTGCAAATTAAGTTACAAAAAGTGTACTTATCAGTTTGAAATAGATTCCAGTTCTGCAGCTCACAGCAAATCTATCAGCTTTCCAGCAGTTCACATCTTTGCTTACCCAGACTCTATGATCTCTTTACAATACTATGCCCTTTATTCTCTGCTTCACCTCACATTTTCCATTAACTCCATTGACTCTACCCATCTTTCCCATAATCATATACCTTTTCTCTACAATAGTAATCCTCATCTGTGTTTTCTGACATGATTCCTTAATAGTTATTATAGTTTGATATGATTATATATTTGTATTAAATCTATTTATTTTTACTCCATAAACTCTTTGTACTTGATGTTTTGTGACCTCTGTTTAGTTTCATTGACTTTTATCTGATTTACAATCTCTGCATGTTGTTTGTGCCTTTGACCTGGGTCCTAGACCATGCAATCTACCTAGTTTGCAAATTTACATAAAAATATAAATAAAATAAAATAAAACATGATTTGCTTTCTTGCAAAAATACTGACTGCACACTGCCTAATTACTGAAAATGTTTACTTTTCATTTCCCTTTCCTTTAGACCCAACTTCTTCCTCAACCCATGTTCCTACATGCTCAGTCCCTATCACCTGAATAGTTTTAATTTACGCTAATATAATCCACATTTTATTAATGAAACTTGTTTCCTTTTCCTGATATATTCTTCCTGTCCTTTTTTCAAAATATTCTTAGTCATTTTTATGTGTAGCTTCCCTACAACATCTCCTTTACTAAAACTCGCATTTAATATTTAAAAAAGTACTTCATCCATGTCTCCAAACCCTACAAAAGCTATAATCATATACATATTATTTTCATAGGTTCATAGGTAGGTACTAGGCTATCGGCCTAGGGCCCATACAAGCCTAGCCAAAAAGTGTACCCTGGTTTTCGCCACCCAAGAAAATTATTTTCCTGTGCCCCTGTCGAGCAGAGCCACAGAAGTGATCCCCGGGGTGAATTTCCCATTTCCCATCCAATCATCAAGATTTTTCTTGAAGAGTGCTAATGAGGAGCTCTGTTTGACATAGATAGGTAGTCTGTTCCAGAGTATGGGAAGTCTCTGGGACAGGAATCTATCCCTCCAGCATGTTCTGTTTATTGTGGTGACAAGGTTTAGGTCCCTAGAGCATGTAGCTCGGAGGGATTGGGATTTCTTTAAGTGGAGCATGTCCAACAGCTCTGGGTTTGAAATAGCTTTGTATGTTAGGCAGAGATTGCCCCTGAGTAGGCGATATGCGATGGAGTAAAGCTGTAGTTTTTTGAGACGGTCTGCATAGGGCATCTGTTTGAGGCCAGTAATCCTCTTTGTGAAGTATTTCTGTGGTCTTTCCAGTTGTTGTAGATGTCTTGTGAGGTACATACCAAAAGGGGCGTTGTACTCTATAATGGGTCTAATGAGTGATGAGTAGAGGGGAACAATGACCTCTTTTTTTCTGAGTGAGAATCCTTTTGTGATGAGATAAGCCATGTAGAAGGATTTCCTGACTGCTGTGGTGATGTGATTATCAAAGGAGAGACTACTGTCCACTTGTGTCCTAAGGTCTCTTATCACATTTTTGGCATTAAGTAGACTACCAGCTATGTGGTAGTTTATGGGTACAGAGTTTTTTACCAAAGGGGATGACAATACACTTTTTGGCATTGAGCTTCAGGCCATGGCTTTGACACCAGGTATCTGTCTCAGTGAGGCCCTTTTGTAGTTTGTCCACATCGTTAGGAGTTTTGATTATGGCTCCTAGTTTGCAGTCATCTGCAAACTTTGTTAGCCAAAGACCTTCTGTGTTGGTCTGCACTTCAGCAAAGTAGATACCAAACAGGAGAGGACCCAGGACTGAACCCTGTGGTACTCCACTTATCACTGGTCTGATGTCATATTTGGAATCCGCTACTTTCACAGTGTGGGTTCTGTCCATGAGCCAGTTGGCAACCCATCTTGTGACATAGGGATTTATACCTAGTTTCATGAGCTTATCTATAATTCCAGAGTGGGGGATGGTGTTGAAAGCCTTGGCGAGATCTAGATAAGCTGTGTGAACCATTTTACCCTCATCTATGGCTTTGGTGACTGCTTCAAAGAACTCAATCAGGTTTAGGAGACATGATCTGCCTTTTACAAATCCAAACTGGGTAGGGTCCAGAGTTTGGAGATTACCAATGTCTTTGTTTATGAGTTCTACGATGATACGTTCCATGGCCTTGCAGACCAGGCTCGTCAGGCTAATGGGGTGGTAGTTCCTGGGGTCCGTCATTGCTCCCCCTTTGTGGAGTGGAATAACCATCGTGGTGTGCCATTCAGTGGGTACAAAGCCTGAGGTGAGGCTATGACTGAACATGGTACTTAGGTAGGGTGCCAGTTCATTCTGTAGTTTGTGTAGAACGCAGCCTGGGATATTGTCAGGTCCCATGGATGCTGTGTTCTTGGCTTTGGAGAGTGTGTTTTTTACCTGTGCAGCCGTGATTATAGGAACTTTGCATTCTTCCGGTATAGAGATGGGCCCTCTAGGGGGTGAGAGGGGGGTAAAGTTATCACTGAACCTATCTGCTAGGATGTTGGCAATATCAGTTGGTTCTGTATATTTAGTGTCATTGTGCTGTAACTCAGATCAGATCTGAGTGTTCCCATTTAGATTCTTGACATAGCTATAGAATGCTTTGTGGTTGTCTTTAGAGTCAGTGGCAATTTTGTTTTCATAACTAGCTTTGGAGGATTTTATGAGGGATGTCAGCTTCTTACTGAGGTTGACCAGGGAGTTCCTCCAGTCATGGGATTTTACTCTTTTTTTGCAACAGTTTCTTTCTTCTGTTGTAGAGTTTGTTTATGGCAGAGGACCACCAGATTGGCTTCCTTTTTTTGGAGGATAACATCTTGGTTCTATTATGGATAGCATGATCCATGCACTCATGTAAGTGCTTATAAAGTGCATTTGTGTAGGATTCTGCAGTCATACCTCTATTGTCCATCTGCATGGGTGCCATGAAGTTTGCCACTTCTGTCTTAAGAAGTGTGAGGTTGGCTTTGGAGAAGTTTCTTACGATGATTTCCCTAATTGGGGGTGGGGGTGGGATGTGGATGGCTAGGCTGATTAGCTTGTGGTCGGATCTGACCAATGAGGAATTGACCTCTCGTGTGGAACACCGGTTTCCCATGTTGGTAATGACCAGGTCTAGGATATTGCTGCCCTTGGTGGGGGTGTGAATAAGTTGATCCAAGGCATTGGAATTTATGAATTTTAGAAAACGTTGAGCAAAAGAGTTGGTACATGAGTAGTTTTCCCAGTTAATGGTGGGGTAGTTGAAATCTCCCATTATTAGGGTGTTGGGTTGTACCCTAATACTTTCCAGTGTATCAATAAATGAGGAGTGTGAATCCTGGGGCATGGTGGGGGGTCTGTAGCAAGCTACAATTTGGATTGCGGTCTTGCCCAGAGTTAGTTGCACTTGGATAATCTCAGATGCATTATGCTGTGCAACTAGCCTGGAGGTGTGGATATCCTTAATGAATATGAACACGCCTCCACCTTTAGTGCTTCATTCTGGGTTAGGTGGCCGAAAGGTGTTGTATGAATTGTAGCCTGGTAATGCAGGGGTTCTCTCTGGAGCTTTGAACTAGGTCTCTGTCACTGCGCAGATGTCAATGTTCTCCATTTTAAGGAGTGCCTCAAGTGAGTGCATTTTGAGGTTTAGACTTCTAGCATTGAATAGCATTACCTTCAGATTTTGCTTGCTTGTACCTGTTACGGTGGTGAATTTGTCATTTTAACCTTGCCTAAAAAAGGCACTATATGGGGTGGCAAGAGCCTTAGCCAGTATTCTGAATCCTAAGGGTGACAGGTGCAGGCCATCTCTGGCAAAGCATCATGGTCTGTCGATCATGTCGTCCCAGGCAGACAAATACTGGATCCCCTTAGAATGACACCAGAAGCTTAGCCAATTGTTGAAGTCAATCATTTTGTCCTTGTACTGTGGTATCATTCTGGGTGATGGCAGGATGCTACTCAGGGTTAGGGTCATACCTGCCTGGGATACAAGATCGGAGAGCTCCTCCATGTCTCTTTTCATGTAGTCCAGGGAGGTACATCTCAGGTCATTCACACCAACATGGACAACGGCAGTGTCATATTTGTACTTATTGTGGAGTGACCTGAGTGCATGCATTGTGTGGCAGATCCTGCCACCTGACAGGCAGCAGACAGTAACTTTCTCCTTATTTAGTCTAGTGAGTGGAACATCAGTGTGCCTGACTATAGAGTCACCTATGACTAGAGTGTTGGGTACGTTGTTATGCCTTATGGGCTGTGGTTGAGTGGCACACTGAGTTTGTGGGCTATGTGTCATTTGGGTTGTGTTGGGGGGTGGAGTTTGCTTGCGTTTATGCTTTGGATGTCCCTGATGCCCGGGCAGGTTTTTATTGAGAGCCTCCACGAATGTAGGTGTGTGTTTTGTGTTTCTATGTGTGTGTTTTGGTGGTGTACATTTTGAGGGACTATGTGATGAGTGTGGTGTGGTGCAAGTGTTTACCTGTGTACCATTTTAGGCTATGCTTCATTTTAAAATCCACACTTAACAACATTCCTGGTACTATATTTCTAATTCACCATATTCAGACTTCAACATCTTTGTTTAATGATAGCATTATCCCAGAACATTCTCCAGTTCTTATGGACCATATGTATTATAGTATTTCCTTGACACACATAACTTTTAGCCTACTTCTTTCTCTTTTATTTATAAAGTTACTGCAGTGCATACATATAATGTCTGCACTCTGTTGTCTTTTCCACTGTGTTATTGCATAACACCTGATAAAATTTCTCAAACTACATGCATTAAAATACTGAATTGTTCATTTCACTGACATGTTTTGGTGGCTTAAACTTCTTTCCTGCATTTTTCTGTACCGTAATCTTTGAAGTATGGAATCCCGGCCAAATTTGCCATAACCTCTTTCTTCTCTTATCTTATCCTTTCCACTAGTCTGTAAGCTGGAACTTCTCTTACGAAACAATAGTATTCTTTTCTCATCCCCAGTCTCATTTTCACAATTCAGCTACTTTACATTCTTTAAATATTCCTTGAATAATCTATTTCTTCTGCTTCCACATTTCCTGTTGGTATTATTTTTCAAATAGTAAAACAAAATATGACCACTCATCCTGTACATAGAAGACTTTGGCTTCCTTAGTGAACCCCCCCCCCCACACACACACACACACACAAACACTCACTTTAATCTATTGCTAAGGGCAGACTAATATTAAATGTCCCATTTTCCCCACAAAAAATACATTTTCATCTTCCCCACATGACTACTATATATTTATACTGCATTTGGCAAATGACACATATAATTTTCTGTTTATAATGTGGCATAACCATCCAATCCCCATGTCCACAATCCTAACTCGTCCTTTACTTTTCTCAGTTTTTCATAGTTCTCATAATATCTTGAGTTTCTGCTAAATGCTCTGCATTAGTTAAATGCAATTTCTTAATAGCAACTGAAATTTTTATATATTTTAATGGCAGCTTGTACAAATGAAAACCGGATTAAGGCATACTTTTTCCCATTAAAATTTGATATAGGTTTAACAATGTAGTCCTCGTATATTGCTTTTGATTGGGGATAGATTACATTTCTGATGTGTAATATATAAAGCTGCAAATGCTTTAACACATGAAAATACAAGCTGTGTTTGAGAAGAGGTAATTTCTGACTTCTGCATACCAAAACCTTGCACTGTTCTGTGTTACAATATGCACTTCTTCAACTGGAACTCCTGCCACATCCTATGTGTATGTTCTGTCTTTCAGTCTCACAGCATCCATAACTACTTGCTTATCTATTACACCACCACTCAGACTGCTGTCCCAACAGCTCCCTTTGACTATGACTTCTCCCATGTCTATTTTATTGTTCCTTTCTTCAAGGCTTCCAACTGTTTTCAGTTTGTACCCATCTCTGCCAAATATTTCCATCTCAGTTCTCTCCATTAACCCATACCATAGTATCTGAGCCACAAGTTTGAGATTCAACAGCCTTGGCCATATGCAGCAAACCTTTATCAAGCAATCCTGAATCAGTGACATTTTTCTCTTTATCTATATTCTCTGCAAAATCTACTCTGTCATTTGCTTCAGTTTACTGCTCAGGATTCTACAGGAAATGAATTCCCCACACAAGAAGTTTTCCAACATAAAGCACTGCCCCACAAAGACTTCAAGATCACACATAAAAACCTGTCATAGACAAGGGAACAATCTGATAAAAAAGCAAATTAAATACATATATACAAGCCAGTAATGCAAAATATCATGGAAGGGATATACCCCAAGAAAGCATTAGGACTAACTTTAATTTCATTGTTTGACTTTATAGTACCATGCTTGTCTATTTCTATTTCATAATGAGCTAGTATAGATACTTTCTCCAGTATTAGTTGCATTCTTTGAGATGTGAGAATTCGTATCAAACTTTAGCACTTCCTGTATATTCAATACCCTTTGGGATTAGCTTCTTATTTGGATATTTTATGTCCCGATCTGTTTATATGCATGGTAAGCATGCCTACTTTTTCAAAGAGCCTATTTCTGCTGTGAAATCACCACCATACCTCTCAACTGTACCAAATTTAGAACATCCCTAATTTTCCTCATATTTTTGCTCTTTCTCTCACAGAATTTTTGATTTTTCTGGTAAATCATTGAAGATTACTGTCATTCAGTAATGCCATTCATTAGAGCATTATAATTTTCATAAATATTCCTGTTCAAAAAATGCATTCTGGTGTAAAACCTGTTTTTTTTAATAATCCTTTAAGTGACTTAAAGCAATATTTTAAAATTGTCCTTGATTTTGAGCCTTTGCCCCACCATTATTTTGGCTTTCTTCAGAATCTTGAGCAGAAAAGTTAAGGAATGCTGGGCAATTTTTAACCTGGTTCAGTCTAGCTACAAGTAGGAGTACAGAGCAAGGCAGACAATAAATCACACTTCAACTACACAGTTTAAGTTAGTGGGTGATTTTCCCAAGCTTATACATGTACACACATGCACACATACATGCACAAACAGACATATGCACAACTCTGATGAAGGTCTATTGAAAATAAAAAGAAGGAAAGCACTTAGTTATTGTTTTTCTTTCTTAAAGCACTCTAGTTTTGAGAAGATTCCTTTCACCTGGACACTTTTATCAAAGTGAGTGTTAGTACATCTTGCGTCAGTAAAACCACCTACAACCAGTTTAACATTATGAATATTCTCTAGTAATGACTGTACTATCACACTAATGAGCTGCAAACAATCAATTATTGAAATGCATTTTTCAACTGATTGTGAGAAAGAAATAAAAACTGTTTGAAAAATCTTTCTGTAAATTTAGAATGAAAGGAGTGAAATGTTTAAAAGCACTTATTCTATGCCTTTTGGCTTTCACATGTATATTGCCCATTTATTTCTGCAATATATTTTATTCATGTTCTTGTAGTTACTTTTCTGAAAAAGAGCTTCTAAAAGCAGAGAAGTGGTTTAAGCAGCAAGGCTAGTGATTTTGTTGATCCAGGTTCTGCTGACAGCATAAGTGTATGCAATGATTCACATGTGAGCTGCTGCAATGGAAGCAATTTTGCAAAACTTGTCACTACTTACCATCCATTACTATGGTCTTGGAAAACATTGCACAAACAGTTGTTTTACTAAAATGTTTTTTACATGTTTCCTGAACATGTTATTATGTGATTCAGAAGTACATATATTTCATTGACAGCAACCTTTCATCAACCAAATGAGTATATTTCAAAATATAAACAAAAATGACAGTATTTGTAATAATTCTTTCAATCAATGTAAAAGAAACCCAGAATGCTGTAGGAGAGTATGATGTCATGATCTCCTTATTTGCTGCTCACTAACCAATTGTTTTATTTATTTATTTATTTATTTGTATTTATTATTTGTTAACCAGGTACATGGGCTGATCCATGGATCCCTTTCAGCAACAACTCAGGACCAATGTTAGAATGAACAACGTAATACATGACTTTTACAGATTATGCCATAAAAATCAAAATAGTTTTATCACATTAGAACACAAACAGATGGTATCTTCCATTATTTTAAAAAGCAGTATAGGTGGAAGCAGGCATCAGTGGTGAACAATACAGCTTTCATCTGATGAACTTAGCGGAACAGAATTTCCTCAAAATTGTTACCTATAATTTAGCTGAACCAGTAGTATCAGAGCAATCAATATATTCTCAGAATGCTAATATAGAGTCATTTTTAATGAATAGCGCTATTTTTCTAACTTTATCTTTATTATTTTTATTTTCTTTTATTGTATTCCTTCACATTATCCACATACACTAATAACATAATCTTCAGAATAAATATATATGATCACCATAAAATCAACATTGCAGCAAAAGATATACCCCCGGATTCACAAATCCTCTGTGTAAGACTTAATAAGTCTTACTCAGAGGCTGCAGTTGAACGGTATGACGTCAGCATGCCATGAATATTCATGAGGGCACGCTGACTCAACCGTAACTCCTACATGGACTGAGTATGAAAGCAGGGGGTGTGTCCGACTGCCGAGCAGTCTAAATGTCCACGACCCTGCAAGTGTAGTAAAAGCAAAATGTCAACACACAAGAGCGAGTTCGCACAAATGTACTTGCACCCAACACCACACTCCCTGACACTGTAAACCCCCATCACAGTTATAAAAAGTAAAATATATATATATTTTTTAAATCCACGATATAGCTGCCCGTATTTGCGCGTGTGTGCGCAGGTGTGCCCATTGCTTAGCTATAGTTAGCAATTCCGACATGGAAGAGCAGAAGAAAGAATGTTTATGCAAATCACACCAAATTGCAATAGCGTAATGGTACAGCGTATGTACAAAGAGGAGGTATTCACGGTTCGAGTCCCACCACTTCCCTTCTTATTTATGTTTTAAATCAGTATTTGAAATAATACCAGACATATATATGATGAAAATATTATTAAAAGCAGTGAAATGTCCAATGTATCAGTGAACAAAATATATATTTTAAAGGATCCAGATATATAATAGCCTGCCATTAAGCAACGCTTTACCCAGCTAAACAGAGGTGCCCATAGTTTAATAGCGCTTTACCCAGCTAAACAGAGGTGCCCATAGTTTAGTAGCACTTTACCCAGCTAAACAGAGGTGCCCATGGTTTAATAGCACTTTACCCAGCTAAACAGAGTTGCCCATAGTTTAATAGCGCTTTAGCCAGCGCAATATGCTTGCACAGACGTGCACACTGCGCCAACCAGGGCACCAGGGAGCAACGTAGAGCTAAGTTGCTTAAACGCAGACATACCCCCTAGCCTGTCTAGACAGTATTAAAATAAAAGAATGACAAGCTTCGAACCCAGGACCCTGTGCATCATAATCAAAGCACAGAACCACTAAGCCATGACAACATAGGGGAAGCAGCCACTATTAACATTCATTTACTTACAAATGGTAGTTTAACCATTACTAAGCAGGTCTGCAGTCAACCGAGAATTTTACAAAATGGCCAAGCACAAAAAAGTGTGGGAAATGTGGCATATTTAAGCCCTATAGGTGGGAATACATGCCATAACTGATTGTAGCTCACATCTGCAGTTAGAATGTCTGGTGACGGAGAGGGAACACGCTTCCGAGTGCAACGTTGGGGCATCGAGGAGTCCAAATACATGGTTTGGCTCCTTGTCCACCATCACGAGACAAGACTCCTGCAGGGCCAGTTCCAAGGGACGGAGTACAAGGCAGAGGCTTGGAACCAGTTAGTTCGTGACCTCACCAGTGCCACAGGCGTTCCTCGGACTGGTGAGCAGGTCCGTCACCACCATGCAGACCTGAAGAGACGAAAGCAGGACAGGCTGAACCAGTGGATACAGGAGGCCCGTGGGATCCGGGATGCCCCACAACTGAGTATGTAGCCATGGAATGCAGTATGTAAGAATTGATAATGGAGTATGTATAGCAGATAGGTATGTCTCAATATCCCTTCATTTACTTTACAGCTGCAGGTGACCATGCTACAAATCAGCAAGCCTATGCTGACAGGCTGCTAAGGCTGCGCCACCAGGCAGGTTAGTGATTATTCTGCATGTATTGTTATATAAAATATGGGAGAGAGCATGAAAGAAAGTATTGTAGTCCAATAAAACAGCCATAGAATTGCCTGAATAAGTCCTCTGCATGTACTGTCAGATAAAAACGTCAGAGAGGCAGAAAAAGAGTGTAGTAACCCATTAATAAAGGTAACATATGTCTGGAATAATATCTCTGCAGGCACTGTCATATAACATAAGTGAGTGAGCCTGAAAAATGATTAATAAAGATATAATATGTCTTGAACATGTCTGCCATATACACCGTTAAAACAAATAAAGCAGTGAGCCTGTGGAAAACTGTGTAATGTCATTAATAAAGGTCTAAAACCCAGAGTGTGTCTGCGTCACAGAGTCTGAAATGTTGTTGTACCCTTGCATTATACAAACAGTACTGTTTGAAAATGTGCTGGCAACCCAGAGTTATGCAGTCCCATATAAAGTGGGTGATGGAAGTGCTAGTAGCTGTGAAACATATATACAGTCCACAATAGTCAGTTACTGGCTGCCATGAATAAGTAAACCTGGCACCCATGTAGCATGTAATTTTTCCCCAGAAATGTGAGTGTGTGTCAAGAAATGCAGGGTTCTGTACAAATCGAAGTGAAAATGTCATGTGAAAACATCCCAGATATGTAGATAAAGAAATATAAATGCAATCAAGAAATATGTAGCAGTAACATCTGCATCCTGGACAGTTAGTATGTCAGATATAGGTCAGGCATATATTGAACTAGCCAAACCCATGACACAACCTAATGTATGGTGGCAAGTGTAATAATACAGGTAGGGGATATACACTTGCAGTCACTAGGAATGTAGTGTAGACTAAAAGGTCATTATAAGATGTTAAACGAGGTTTTTTCTACACCCTACTGTATGTGCATAAACCATGCAATTCTACACCTCAATGGGTATGTGTAATCTTAAATATTTGTTGGGACATATTTCCTATTGTTCTATAAATATTTGCATTCACATTGATGCATGTGCCCTGTTTACACACCACAATCATTGTGGCCTGTTGCTACCAAACATCTCTGCATGCTGTTGGAATAACCACTGTGGTTCAATATATGCATGAGTTATGCTTGCTGTTCAACTGTTGTACCCTTGGTGTGTTGGGTTAATGGGAATATTATTGCATGCTGTTACAACTAATCTGGAATGCTGTTCTGCTTATGTTGTAATTAAACACACCCAATCACAAAACGTATGGGAAGGCCGGTCCCAGCAGACCCACCTGTCCCACCTCAGCCGGCGAGTGCACCTGGCACCAGCAGGTCTGGTGCCCAGCTCGGGCTCCCCTCCTCCATTGGTCCTGTGCCACCTTTGGGTGGAAGCACTGCAGGGGATGGGGCTCGTCCCCCCCGTGCAAGCGTGGGCAGAGAAGGGCCACCTATCACCATTCGTAGGGTCCAGGCTGTGGTGCGTAGGGAGATCCAGCGTTCAGTCACTGATCCCCTATGCCAGCTTGAGGTGAGAGTGGTGTGTCTCTCGGGTGAGCCTGTCCATCCTACTCAGCCCCCAGCACAGCCACCCTTGGGGCTGTGAAGGTGCAGTGGTGACTGCCCATGAGTGGGGATCTCAGTTCCACTGTTACCATCTGTGGGCTCATGGGCTTGTGATTTCCAAACAACCTTCCCCATCAATTGTGTTCACCCACCCCATGTGTCAAATTCCGGCTCTGTATGCGTCTTGGTTGTCTTGCCTGTTTACCTCCCCAACTTACCTCCCCAAGTATACCTACATCCCCTACCTCACATTTCACTCTCACCTGAAAAAAAAAAAATAAAAAAAGGGCAATCTGTTCCCACAAAAAAATTACGCCCCATACATAGCTGCCCATTTCGCACACATGTCCGCTAGACATGTAAACTGATAATTATAATTGGCAGTACAACGTACTCTGTTGTCCTCACCCCTCTCTCAGGGGTGGAAGGTTGCAAATTTCACACCAAATTATGAACATATGCACAGCCGTTGCTAGTAAAGAAATGGGCAGCTATGGGCCTTCCATACACCCTTCCTGCACATCCCAGCTGGTTTCCGTACTGTCTTTCCCTCTTTGTGTCCCCTTTTTCACCACTTTCCTATCTCCCCATTTTCTTTTCTTTCAAAGAAATTAGCGCGGGGGTTAGCGGGAGTAAGCACTTTTAAGCAGTAGTTAGTGGGGGTGCGCGAGTGTGAGCTTGTGTGTGCTTAGCTTAGCATCGCTAAGCGTCACTCAAACCCACACAAACATGCTTACAACTGCTTAAAAGTGCCTTAGTCACTCTGTATGACAGGGCCCTTGTACTGCTCAGCAGCAAAATAAAATACCCTTGTCAGTCTCAAACCCCACACCTTGGACTCACCAATCTGCATGACATACCACTAAGCCACAGCAGATATACAATAACTTGGTGCTGAAAGAAATATGACATGCATTACAATGAGTGAATGTAAAGGGAAAATAGGAAAGCCATAGGAATACATTGCAATAACTACTGTTGTATGCCAGTTAATTCTCTAATTTGAAAAGAAAGTACATACTCCCATGTATCCAGTGTTAGCATTAGGAGGTGTGAGTAAACCTACACACTGAGAAGAGTGTACTGGAAGAAGCAACAGTCAGGTTTCAGTACAACATGCATTTCACTGGCTACAACCCAGCTTCAGATATGAGACATATACCAACCTTCTGACTGAGACAACAGTGTCCACAGCAAACAAGCATGGTCCCCACCTTGCAAAACTGAAAGGGCTACGCCTACCTAACCTATCATTTTATAGCAGTGTCCTGAAATCACAGTGAGAACTGCAATTACCACACAGCAGGCTGCATGCAATTACTAAATGGTGGGCACCAATTGGTGCACAGGCCATCACATGCACATGTGCAGATACCTAGAAAAGCAGCCTGTATCTGCTGTCCACACATGCAATAATATCACTGCAACAACTGGGAGAGAGAGAGAGAGAGAGAGAGAGACAGACAGAGACAGACAGATGGATACAAACAGGCAGTAGGAGACAGACACTGAAAACAAACAGCAACAACCAGAGGAAACCAAAACCAAAAAAAAAAAAATACAACACCTACAACAGACAGAGGTGAGGAATACAAAGGTAAGGTATGTAACAGGTATGTATTTGCTGACATCCGAAAGATGTGTCTGAAGGGTACCCTACATACTGTGAATCATCCATATGTGGCAGCAGTCCGTATCTATATGTACATGCACATTTGCATAGGGCAAGGGACATAATGCAACTGTTAGTGAAGGCTGGACATATGTATGTTGTTGAAGGCTGCTATGTGCACATGTGTATGTGGGTTAGTGTGTGGCATTGCAGACAGCAAGCAGTGCCGGTATATGTCATGTGGTGATTAAACGCTGTGGGACTGAGCTATAGGCAGTGAGGCCTGCTACAGCTATATGGCCTGAGGACAGCAGAATGCATTCTGCACAGCATTGTGCAATAGTATTACATAACCGTATGTCTCACAACTGTTGCATAATTGACATCCCCACCATGACAGGTGGGCAGTATATGTGCCTATATGTGCAGCTATATATACAGCAATGGATGTTTAGATGTATGTGTATATATACATGTATATATATATATATATATATATATATATATATATATATATATATATATATATATATATATATATATATATAAATATAGATATATAGAATTATAGATATATAGATCTACATATATATATATATATATATATATATATATATATATATATATATATATATATATATATACATATAAAGATAGATATAGATATATGTAGATATATATAGATATATATATATGGGGATATATGGATAAATATAGATATATATATCAATATATATGGATATATATAGATATATATGGATAAATATGGATATATATATACATATGTATGGATATGTATGGATAGATATGGATAGATATGTATAGATATGGATATGTATGTATATATATATATATATATATATATATAGAGAGAGAGAGAGGGAGACACGGGGTCATATGTACTGCAACAGGTGCCTGTTGTCCAAGGCATGGACTGAACACCAGTGTTGATACTGCAGTGCCATACCCCATTCCAAAACACCTTATGCAGTAACTGCCACATACATGGTAGCCTGCCTAACACTGAAGGTGTCAGAAGGGAACACGGGACACAGGTGGACAGTAGGCTCCCCTTTGATAATCACAGTGCCACAGTAGTCATGTAATCTGTCTACGTGGTACGTGTCATCACAAAAGGTGTGTCATCTAGGGAAATATAGGTTGGTGTTCCCCTCTACTCATCACAATGCCCCATGTGGTATGTACCTCACATGACACCTACAGCAAGTGGAAAGGCCACAGACATACCTAACAAAGAGTAATACTGCCCTCAAACACATGCCCTATGCAGACTGACTCACAAAACCACAGCTTGAGTGCGTTGCATACCGCCCACCCAGAGGTTACCACTGCCGGACATACAGAGGTATGTCACACCCATAGCAGTCGGCCAGCCACCATGACAACACCTCACAATCCCTCAGGGCTACATGACCTAAGGCCCTAATCCTTGTCACCTCACTAAACAGCACATGCTGGAGGTACAGGTTCCAATCCACAAATATGCCATACTCTGGACTAAACCACCCAGCATTAACAAACAAGGCTCCTGATTAGCAGATGTCATACATACCCCTGATGATTGTTTGGGAGATAGGTAATATGCCCTGGGAGTCACCTCTCTGTATCCGGTTGACAGGAGCAAGTGAAATCACATTACATGTGTGTCAAAGGGCAGGGTGGCATATGGCTAAGCTGCTCTAGGCCCTAGGGCCAATAGCGTATTACCTACCTATGACACAATGCACACACACATGTACTCAGTGCAATACCTGCTATGTGAGGTGGAATGAGTGTGACAGTGACTGTGTGCAAGGTTTGTAAAGGTGTGATAGCTTAGTGTGAAGTTGTGTCTGTCATGGTAGTTTGTGTCCTAGGTGTGAGGCCAGAGAAAGATGTGTCAGTTATTGGGATGCAGACATAGTAGGATGGTATATGTTGTGATGTAGTTCCTTGTGTACGACTGTGGTGTCCCATTGTAGGCTGAAGCAATACATGTATGCTCAGTAAGTGGTACTGCTGGTGACTCCAGCTCACATATGAACTGTTGTACTACCTGAAGCTGTAGGCCTAAACAGCACAGTATGGTGTATGTTCACAGTCCCTGGTAACACTGTCTTGTGTGTTACCTGTAGTCTGCACAGATTACATACCTCAGGCATAGGTATCTGTAAGTACGGGCACACAGTACTATAAGGTACACAGGTAATGCTCATCTGTGTCAGCATACATCTGTGCGTTGTATGTATGTCTGATGTGTGTGTAATGATGCCTGTACCATGCCTGCAATCACATGTGTGTTACAGGGTATGTGTGTGTACCTAGCAACATGTATACTCTGTTACAGCAGTATGCCAGCTATATTAACAACTGTGCACATATGTTAGGTAGGGTATGGCATCAAAGACTAGGGTGGTTTACTGGTGATACTGTAAATGTACATGATATTCATTGCATTCGATGACATATTTCTTCATGCATTAGCTTGATATATACCCCCGAGGCGAGGTTGTGCATTGTATCCCAAACAGTGTGCCGACTACTGGTGTATACTGGTTTGTTATATGGAGTGTGGCAGGCACTGTCAGCCAGTTGTGGGCTGAGCACTGATATGTGGTATTGATCGTGCGTATCCTCTGATAGACAGATAGATGCTATATATGGCAGTTAAGTGATATCTGTACTTCATAATGTTAAGTGTGCCACATGACTTGCTCACACATATCGTTTAATTGTCTTCCAGGGTTATGGCTCATCAACATAATCCATCATATTCAGCTGTGGAGGAGCAGGAAATTCTGAACAGCCTGGTGCAGCACTATAACCTGCTTTTTTCCAGGGCCAGCCAGCACCAGCATGAGCATACTGCACTGTGGCAAGACCTTGTTTGCCGGATAAATGACATAGGCATGCATAACCGGACATATGAGCAGGTAGGCCATCACTGCAGTGATTTAATTAGACATGTCCGGTGGCATGCGTCTGATATCCATAGGCAACAGCTTGCCACAGGTGGTGGGGCGGCCATACATCCCCCCATCACCAGAGTGGAGGAGCTGCTCCTAAGCGTGGTGGCTCCTGGCCTACAGCAGCAACAGCATCACGCATGTGTCATCATGGAGGTCAGAGCCACCCAGCAGGATGACATGGAGCGTGCAGGTAATATGCCCTAGCTGCAGACTACCGTTACCTGTATTGTTAGAATATGCATATGTGAGATGTGTACTGTGTGTTTAGCAGTTGTGCTGCCTAACATGTGCAATACTGATATTTGGAATAATATCCGTACACCTGTGACTGCTGACTGTTGTTCCACTGTCGTTTAGCACACTCACAGTAGCAATGCCACAGTTGTGGCCACTGACAAACTGTGTCATGTTCTTGTAGGTCCCTCTGGTGTGACAGCAGGGCAGACAATACATGCTGGTGAGTGTGTTAACACTTTAATATTGGTAATGAAATGTGTATGTCATAGGTGAGGTGTAGGCCATGTACACATAACACACCTACGCATAATGCATGCTGTGCATGTTTGCTGTGAGACATCAATCATCTCAGTAAAGTCAGTAGCTGCCTCAATCACATGCAATGCACAGTGCAGCAGACACAATTGTGGCAACACTGTGCTGCACATTGGATATGCATAGTTGCTACAGCTGTACACAACAGAACACGTTTATCATACTCAGTACACAAAAACATGCTACATTTGGCATTACCACACACCCGCTGTAAGGTCACACTTCAGTATCCCACATGTCATGCACACACACATGATGTACCTCAGGGGTAGAGGCCTATCATGGGGCTGTGCAACACTCTGCAACACATAACACAGTCATGTTAGGCAATGCTCCCTACTGGGCACCTCACACACCCATGTACAAGGTGACTGTGTAATTGTGAACATAACCATGGCACTGCAGTTCAGGTACAGCATGCTAGGCGGTGGTCTTGCACACATTAGTAGCTGTGAGTGACCACAAGATGCATGTTGATGATGGCACAGGGTACTACACCCCATCCAGTTACAGTGACCACAGTACTACTCATAGCAGTCATTGCTTTGCACCTCAATGTTGTGTGTGTGCAAACATATGCACCTATACACAATATGCATAGCATGTTGTGTGTGTGCTTACATATGCCAGTATACACAATATGCACAGCAGTCACCATCCAAACAAAGTGTCACATATATGTCCTGGAATGCTAGTGGGTGTATAGGTCACTTGACACACATTGGGTATGTGCGGTGTTTAATGTTGCAGTCATGTAGCATGCCATGCCATGTCTGGCACCGACATATCTGCAATATGTCCCACACTCACCATAACCATTGTACACTGGCCATGTCAAGTATTGGGATTCCTTCACGTCAACATGCACCACACATCCTCTGTGTGTACATAGCATGCATGTGCTACACCCGTGCCCACTATTATCTGCTATGGACACAGACACTGTACTTAGACATGAATATCTATGTGCCACACAGATAACACATGCAGCCATGGCATGTATACTTGTGAGTGATGGTGCACAGGGCATTGCAGAGCTGATAATACCTGCACAGCAATGTTGTGTCCATGTACACATTGTGTTCCAGGGTGTAGCCAATCACTGAACAACTACACAGTTGCATCAAAGCCATGTATACTGCCATTAAATAGGGGAGTCTACACTTGCACTGCATGGTCTTGTGCAACACATATTCTGCATGCTGACACGTGTGTGGTGACCGTTTACCTTGTGATACTGACACCCACCTTTACCCACTATAGAGTATGTGTTGGATTGCTGGTGTGTGTGTGTATGTGCTGTAGTGAGGAGTGTATTAGTGTTCATGTGTGCATGTGTTCATGTGTGCATGTGTGCATGTGCAGACCATAAAGTGTGTTTCCTGTCTTCCTCTTCACAGGTGCTGAGTTAGGGGTTGGCGAAAGCAGCAGGCAACCTGAAGCCACTGCCACAAATATTGGTGATGATGAGACATGTATTTTGGCACAGGAAGGTTTGACAGGGTCTGTTGTTGGTCTGCCAGTCGACAGTACACAGCGTTCAACCCCATCTATGCGCACACTCATGCTCTCAATACATCCCTCACCACCAATGGCCATAGGCGAGGGACAGCCTACAGTTGGCATTGACCAGGAGAGTGTGATACCCATGGCACTTGCATCCCCTCACAGCAGCCATAGCCATATTCCTGGAATGGTACCACATAGGTGGAGGTGCAGGGGTTCTCGGGGGAGCACCGCTGGTCACATTGCCCCTGGCAGGCGTGCCCTCACAGGTCTTACGATGTCCAGTATGTTCCGGGCTGTAATGCAGGCTCAGGCATGTATGGAATGGTACACCAGGCAGGGACTTAGGGTGCAGAGGGCACATTACACTGCTATCAATGACAGCATCCGTGACCTTGCCGGTGCCATCCGGACTTACACCAAGGTCATTGATAGACATTGGGGGGAGACATTAGATACCCTCCACAATATGTCTTCCATGAGCCAGAACCGTGCGGGACGGTTGCGACGTCGACACGGACGCATGCCAGCAACAGCTGGCAGTGGTCGTGGATGTCCCACAGTTTACAGCCACTCCCGTAGTGGCAGTACCAGCCCCAGCAATGCTGGGGCTGGCCTGTCCATTGACCATCCCAGTAGACCACGTGCATGTGGCTCTGGCCAGTCCCAGCAGGGACATGGGTCCAGTCATCATACCTCTGCTTCTGATGACAGTACCCAGTCAGGGTTGGTACCCGATACTGTCCGTAGCACCCCTGCCAGGCACAGGTACTGTGTCCATGGCAGGAGACAGTGATCTGTACAGCCTAGCAGGTACAGTCTGTGGCTGTCCCACAAACTACCATATATGGCAGCCACATGGTGGAGCTGTGTGCATGCAAACACACACACATTAACCAAACAACTAGGGCTCACACACCCACACACACACACACACACACACACACACACACACACACACACACACACATTACATCAACATTGGCCCATGCTGTACTGTTGTCCCTCACACACACACACACACACACACACACACACACACACACACACACACACAGACATGTCAATTGGATGGGTCAATGTCAGGCTCTGGCAAACAACAAAATGCCCTGTGCATATGATGATACCTGTGTCGACTCCTGTCATCTGCAACATTGACGGAGGAACAGGCTAACATGGTGCTGATGCACAGGGTGACACTATAGCAGTGTAGCAGTATTAGCAAGTTGTCAACAAGAAAGTGTAACGACATCCTTGTAGGTATATCTGAGCAGACATTATGCATCAAAGCTCTGATTGTCAATGTAGCATTGTTTACACCACTGTTAGGTCTGAGTATGTATTGTCCACCCATGTGCCACTTGGCTGAAGTGTAATGTGTTGCCAGCATGTGTTAGTGAGTGGACAGTACGTGTGTGATGTGTGCAGTACAGATTAGCAAGTGTACATCTGTGAACATGGTGAGTGCGCACTGTCTGCATGTACGTGCATAGTGGACACATGGGACTTGTGGCATACCCTGTCATACACATTAACATCTCATAGTATCTTTCAATGGCCAGTATGTATTCTACTACAGTTATGTACTAACATGGGTAGACATGTGTATGACATGGGTTGACACTATGCTGTGGGTGATACCGTTAATATCTGTCAATGATTTGCGGTCTGGTAGTATACACAACCTGAACAGCATGACTATAAGCAATCACTGGATGATGTTCTGACAAATGACACGCAGTCGTAGGGAACTCAATAACAGTTGGATCCTTCCGGTGCTACACTATAACACTAACCAGTGGTAATGACCGCCAGCCATTCCTGTGACCACCTGTTTGGCATATAGCCCCCTTAGGTACATGCAAACACACTAGGGATGTGTCCATCCAAATCTGGAAATGCATGCATTGGCCTACAATGCATTCCCTGGATGGGACGCATATCCTACACAAGGGTATCATACAGACAGATACCTGTTGTCTGATACATGCTGTATAGCAGTAAGCCGACTATGGCATAGTCATCCTCATGTACTATACATACTATCCCGTCAGTACCACACAGGCGGTAGCCCTCAACATGTATGTTGGGTACCAATGTGTACATACAGCCTCATGTTATGTCATGTGTCCCTTGGTATCTACATATCCATAGGTATTATGGAGTCCCAAGGTGTATCACATAAGACATTAGAGGCCTGAATGCATATCCACAAGGCAGTTGTACACCTATAAAGACTGTTCATTATTGGCATTCGTTATTGTGTATGAACATGTCTGACATATACCCCAGGCATATACCCTCACTCACACTACTCTTAAGTAACTGTCATGGGTGTGTGTGGCACAGATGACCTTGGCCACAGAACACAACCTTGGACGGCCTTGTCACATGCACACATATGTGACCTATGATCTGAGAAGCAGCGGCACAACCTGTCAATGGAAACAAATGTATTCATGTAGTATGCAGGCTTCACACCTATGTACTGATTGAGGGGACATGTACACATATATATTTGCCACGCAGATACCTGATGTGTGCAATGCACTTACTGTTGTAATCATAATATGTCATACCATAGTAAAAGCAAAACCCACACTGCATTGACCAACAGTGACACACACACACACACACACACAGTCAGCAATTGCAGGATTCAAATCCCTACCTAACTATGTTGTGATACTAAAGAGAGATGCATTAACATGGCGTGCTATTTGCTTTACTGGGTGGTTTCCCTTCTCCGTCTGTATTTGTAGGATGGTGACATCATCAGTCTTTCCAAAGAGGAATGTACCTCTTTTAGTGTGTTTTCCCAGTCTCCAAAAAGGGCACTCTTTTCAATAACTATTGCACACAGCCCCCCCCCCACCTAACTATGTTATGATACGAGAGAGAGAGAGAGAGAGAGATGGATTAACACGGTGCACTATTCGCTTTACTGATTGGCTTCCCTTCTCCTGCTGTATTTATAGGATAGTGACATCATCAGACTGGTCATGGTGATGTGTGTACACTTTGTTTTATGCCATTCCAGGAATGGTCCATGTGGGTCAGCAGGTGTCAACAGCTTGAACAAGACCTCATAATCCTTACCTTGTGTGATCTATCTGTGGACACATTGACATTCTGTCATATGTCAAGACATATTTATGCACAGCTTGTTGGTTTTGTGGATACTACATGTGTCTGGGATGTTGATAAAGGGCTATTCAAAGTCTATGTGAGACATGTGTAGATGTGTTCATTGATGTATGTCCTGGGTGGCTGCATTGCAAACAGTCTAGCATGTTTGGGAACCATGATCCGCACATGAACATACCACAGTTGGTAGGGTTGTGTGTATGTCAGCTTCCAATAGCTCTGTTTATGACTGCAACCATGATGGACTCCATGACCTTGCAGCTCAGACTTCACAGGCGTACTGGACTTGACTTCCCATGGTGTGTTGTGCACCAACACTTGTGGGGAGTGCCATATGTTGCTGTGACACATTCAACGGTTCCACATCCTGTGTAGGGGGTGAGGCTCAGCTGACTGTTCAGGTGCAGGATCTGTTTGTTCTGTAGTTTGTGCATGACACATATTGGGATTCACTGTATTCCACTTGCTGCCATGCTTTTGGCAGTGGGGGTAGCTGCTCATCCATTCTACATGTGATATCTCCTGGTATGATGATATGGACTATTGTCAGTGGGAGGTGGGTATGTACATATGGGCCTGTATGTCAGGATGTCGGCATCATCAGTCAGGTACAGTTGGCCCTGACTCAGGACATATATGGGTGAACATTGCTATTTATGACATAGCTGAAGGAGGTGTCATGATTCAGTCTGGACTCCTTCTCAGCTACTCTTTACAAAACACCAACAAACATGAGCACTAATCCCTGTTATACTCTTTTACACACTTAACACCCTACTGATCCTTTGTGATCAGGCTACAGAGTATGTCATGATAATATCCTGGCATGTACAGGGGTCGGTTTCGTGTGTACTCTCCAGTCCAGCTGGTGAATATTGTGATATTGACACAATGTCACATCTGCCTCATGTACACAGACAACCCTCTCCTCCTCCCGACAAACTCAGATATATGTGTGAGATGCACCTATATTGACATACAGGGTGCTGAAATCTCTCGACTCATGAATGGCACAGTCTATCAGGTGGTGAAGGTAACCACACACACCACATATCAGTCTCACATATCCTCTAGTGACAGCACTCAAACCACATTATCACACATAGACATACTCGGATGCTGTAAATGTACTCTGCCTAAGCAGCAGAGACCTCCAAAGCAGACACACACACAACTGCTACCCCACTACAATACCCACATATCACATAGTTCACAATGTCAGTGTGCAACACAGTCACTGCCCTTCGGGCTAAACAACACACCTAATACACTTGTAATAGGTGACACTTATTGTCAGACACACTGACATACCACTCAACAGCCCTAACAAGGGAATAGTCACTTTGAGCTGTCTGTCGGGTGCCAGGATCTGCCACATAACACAGGCAGTCAGGTCACTCCAAAGCAAGTACAGGACTGGCACCGTCATTGGCCATGCTGGTGCGTAAAACCTCAGACGTTACTCCCTGGACCACATGACATGATACATGGAGGAACACTCTGATCATGTAGCCCAGGCCAGTATAACCCTGACCTTGTCTAGCATCTTACACCCACCAATTATGATGTCACAGTATACAGACAAACATATCATGTTTAACAGCTGCCTAACAAATTTGTTTCATTCATAGGGGATACAGTGTCTGTCAGCCTGTGGTGACATGCTCAACATGCCACGTAGCTTCACTATGGACAGCTTGCACCTGTCACCCTTGGACTTTTGAATGCTGGCTAAGGCTCTTGCTACCACCATAGTGCCTTTTTTAAGCAGGGCTCAAAAGACAAACCCACTTCCATAGACATTACAGGTTAAATGAAACTAAGGGTAATGCTGCTCAGCACCAGATGTGTTACCCTCATATTGCGGCCACTCAGGACTCTTCTCAGTATGGAGGATAGCGATATCTGTGCACTAACAGATGCCTGGTTCAGGCTCACTTATGCACACCAGCACTACCAGGTTATGTTTCATACCATGCTTTCTGACAACAAGACTTGGAACAGACAACACAACTAGGGGAGTATCCATATACATCACAGATACACACACCTCCAGGTTAGTAGCACTGCACAAAGCATCACAGACCATACATATACAACTACCATTGTACAAAACTGCCTTTCAGTTTGTTGCCTGCTACAGACCACCCTCCCAAATTCAGGAACCACACTCAGCTTTCATGGGAACTATGGAGAATATGAAGGTCTCCACAAACACCATTATATTGGGTGACTTCATATACACAAATATTGACTGAGGATACTACTCAAGCCCCAACACCCTCACCCAACAGTCGCTACAATTTGTAGACTCATATGCTATGGCACAACCAGTCAGCACAGCCACAAGGGGAATACATATTAGACCTGATCATCACCAACATGGGGACTCTATGTTCCACACCATCGATATACTCCTCATTGGTAAGGTCAGAACATACATGTATCTCACTGGACAAACATATACCCTCCACACACCCATCCTGGGTAATCTTGGTGAACTTCTCATGAGCCAACGTCTCACTTCACCAAATTAAGGTGGTATCCTTCAGAGACCCTGAGACAATGGCAAATATGGCTCACACTGCTGAATCCTTTACATACACATTCTATGGACACCTAGTAGACTGCATGGATTGTGCTATCCCAAATAACAACAGGACTCACTACTCCAATGGCAGGGGACCTGTCTGGTAGACCCCAGCCATTAATAAGCTGTACAACATCAGGAGGATGCTACTACATGATAGTGCACAATCCCAGACTGGGAAGGCATCGGTGATCTGTACTAGCAGACAGCTACGATCACTCATGAACTTTTCTAAGGGCTGCTTCTACCGGACAATTGCACCAGATATGTAGGACTATCACATGGCCTTCTTCAGATATGTCAGGAACCTGGATGGACACTCACTGATATGCTGTGAGTTACTGCATACTGACTAAACGTACCCTGAACCCACTGGCATTGCCAACATCCTGGCAAACAGGTTCAGTGCAGATGTCTCCCCCACATCCCCCCTAAGGAGCAACTATCCATCCCAACGGAGTATAACCTCCCTGACATCACACAGTGACAGGTGAGTGCTGCCCTCCCCAAAGCGTACATCACAGTATCAATAGGACCAGATGGTGTCCCAGCCTGCATCTTACACGAGCTTCATGTCAGACGTAACCCTCACATTACATCACTGTTCAATATCAGAGTTACTACAGGATATGTACCCAAGGAATGGCATACAGTGACAGTGGTCCCACTCCACAGAGTTGGTGCCACAATGGACCACAGACAATATTGCCCTATAAGCCTAACTAGCCTGTTCTGCAAAGCTATGGAGCATACTGTCATGGGACTCATACACATAGACATCGGGAAGCTACAGACACTGTGTCCTACATATTTCAGCATTGTTGTGGGCAGATCTTGCCTCTTGAACCTGTTTGTATTCTTTAAACGGTTAACAGGTCCATCGACATAGGGACGGTTGTCCACACATCCTACCTGAGCCTTGCAAAACCCTTCAACACAATAACCCACTGGGCCATTATGCATAGGCTCACCAGCGTCGATTTGGACACTTATCTCACACGATGGATTGCTACCTGGATCAGGGATAGCACCCACATGGTCAGAATTGCAGGTGCCATGTCTGACTATACACCAGTTACATGTGGCATCCCACACGGCTCAGTCCTAGGACCTCTCTTGTTCAGTATATATTTGTCTGATGTACAGGCTACCACAGGGGGAATATGGCTGAACATGTTTGCACTTGACTACAAACTGGGTGCCATGATCAACTCTCCAGCTGCCACATGCATACTCAAACAGGGTCTCACAGAGATGGATGACTGCTGCCTGAGCCATGGCCTACAGCTAAATGTCATTAGTTGCATAGTCATCCCCTTTGGGAATAACAACATGCCCACACATTACCACATAGGTAGTACTCCATTACATACGGTAGGAGTTGTTAGGGGTTTGGGGACATGACTTGTTCGTACTGTCGCCTTTAACATTCACATTGCCAAAGTGGTTGGACACACCTTCTATGTGGGCCACCTTATCCCATATGGTTTCACATCTAGATCGAGTGATATACTCATCACAACCATGCTTGGTTACAATGCCACATTTGGGGTGCACCTTACCCGACACCTGCAGTAACTGTACTGGTCACAGAAGTTCCTCATCAAGCAGATCTAGGGAACTCACACAGATGCCCTGCACAGTTCGGATGCAGTAACTCCAGCTCTACTCAGTCACTTACCACCTACTCGGATATGATGTGTGCCTGTTGTTTACAGATATACCCAACCCAGAATTACTGGACATGCTCCACCTCAGGATATCTGACTCCCTTGGAGCTACACACTTCAGGGACATATACCTCAGCACAGATGTTAATAGGATATGCTGGAGGGACAGATTCTTATCCCAGAGGCTCCACTCACTCCAGATTGTAATCCCAGTTTCACATAGGCAGAGCCACCCACTGACCACCTACAGGAGACATCTTGATGACTGTATGGGTGATCGTATGTTTACCCCTGGGATATCTTCTGTGTCCCTGCTAGACAGAGGCACACTAGCCTAAACATACATGGGCTATCTTGTGTGACCTACTATTCACACACACAGTGTAGTAATCTGACAGGGTTACGAATGCCAAACACACTCTGGCTAGGCTTGTACATGCCCTAGGGCAGATAGCCTAGTATCGACCTCTGAACCTATGCTAATGTTCAGGATGCACAATGTTTATTGCTGATACTGTTTGCAGGTCTTTATCATCTTTGCTTTACCAGTTTCTATGAACACCTTCAGTATCTGCAGAAGATATTTGATTATGGCAGGGTTCCACTATATTATAGATGTGTCTGTTGTCATATGTGCACAGGGCGGATTTCTGGATAGTGAGAGGTTCCCGGGTTAACACATGCAACTTCCAGATATGCGTGGCCCACTGCTGTACTCAGACATGGCCTAAGTGTGTGAGCATGCCCAGTTCAGGCTTTCTGTGTTTTGTTGCTTGACATTTGTCTCATTTATTCAAGTGTGTGAGCATGCCCAGTGTGACCTTTCAGTATGTTGCTATCTGAGGTCCACTACATTTGTTGATGTGTGTGAACATGACCAATATTAACATTTATACTGTGTGTGTTGGAAGTCAGGTTCTGTTCTTACTGCAGGACTCACCTTTGTATCATAACTCAACAGGGATTATGCTGTGCCTGCAGGGTTTCCATGAGATACTTTGCATAGACTTATCAACATTCCTTCATATAAGCTGACCACTGCAATACTGTCATGGTTTAGTGGTTCAGTACTTTGACTATAGTGCACAGTATCCTGGGTTTGAGGCCCATCACTGCTTTTTATTTTCATACTGAGCAGACCAGACTGCTTAAGGGCCAGTTAAGCAAATATGAGCATGTTGGCTTTTGTTCAGCTATGCCCTACTTAGAACAGGCTTGCCCGATATTGCTCAATATTCATAGGTTCATACTAGGCTATCTGCCATGGGGCAATTATAAGCCTAGCCCAATTCTGTATGGCTTATGCCACCCCTTGATTTGAGTATACTGTGCCCTTTTTAAGGTTTAGTTTACTGTGCCTCTGTCTAATAGTGACACGGGAGTAATCCCTGGGACAAACCTATGATCCCCCATCCACCTATCGAGATTCTTCTTGAAGAGATTCAGTGAGGTGCTCTGCCTCACATGAACTGGAATTCTATTCCAGAGCGAAGGGAGCCTCTGGGTTATGAACCTGTCCCTCCAGCAAGTTCTATTTATTTCTGTGCTGAGGTTCAAGTTTCACCAACATTGCTGAACATTGCCCAGTATTACTCAACATTGACCACAGTTGTGCTAGTTGGTGTGTGCAATTTTGTTTGCATATACTACATGGTGGTAAATGCTGTTTAGCACTGCTTTATATTGCTTAACACATGGCAATCATGCCTTAGGTGGTGCTGCAGGGCTGCCTATGTTGGATGCACATACTACACTCCCTGTACATGTTTGAAAGCAGGTAGTGTCAACTTAGGCATCCCTTTTACTATATGTGCGAGTCAGAGAGAGGTATCATTTCCAGAGTTCCTACTGAGCCAGTGTATGTGCTATGCGTTGCCTCTTTGCCAAGGTCAAAGCATACAGGGCACGCCTCCTTCTGCCTACTGGGGCAGGCTCAGGTTGTTCCGCCTCTGAGTCACGCTCTGCCTGTGATGGCCTTGGCAATGGTGGGGGGCTGTTTGGCCCAGGCCTGTGCTGGTCCTGCAGCAGCTGTTTTTGCAGGATCATATTATGTAGCATAGCACATACCATGTCAATTTGGGTACATGTAGTTGGTGAGTACTGCAAGGCTCCACCAGATGTGTCCAGGCACTGGAACCATGACTTGAGCAGCCCAAACACACGCTCTATTACATTACGTGTTTGTGCGTGTGCCTCATTATGGTGTTCCTGTTCAGGTGTGTGTGCATTTCTGATGGGTGTCATCAGCCACGGCTCCAGTGCATAGCCAGCATCCCCCACTAGGTGACCATGTGGGATGTCCCCATTGGCAAATGTCTGGTACAGCTGCGTCAGATGCCAGATATGGGAATCATGGTAGCTTCCAGGGCAGCCTGCATACACATTCAGTATTATGCCTTGGGCATCACACACGACCTGGCAGTTGATGGAGGAGAAGCCCTTGCGGTTGAAGTAGACCCTACCCCGCTTGCCGGCTGGTGCTTTGATGTATAAGTGCATGCAGTCTATTGCACCCACTACCTCAGGGTATTCTGCTATTTGCTGCAAGAGATGCATATTGCTGGCCAATACCTCACGGGAATTGGGGAAATATACATGATCACTGACATGTGCTGACATGGCATCCAGGAACTGGGGCAGTACCCTGGATGCTGATGCCTGTGATATCCCCATCATATCACCAGTTGGTCTCTGGAAGGTACCTGTTGCTAATATTCTTAGGCGAACACATACCTTGGTTTCCACTGGGATGGGTTCCCCTCTGTTGGTTCTGTGTGTGAGGCGTGGCCTGCACAGCTCAACAATTTTCTGCAGGAGGTCTCTGTCGACTCTATAGTGCTCCACTATCTCCAGCTCATGTAGCCCCTGGTAGGTTACCCAGGGCCTGTACACTCTTCTCCGTCTCCTCACTGTGGGTTGTCCAGCAGCATTTCCATTGTCACCACCCTCAGCATGTTGCATATGTCACCTTATAACAGCAATGGCAGCCCCTAACATTTCTTTGTCTCAGTAAAGCTTTTTTAGTTTTCACTTCTATTAGCCTACTGCAGTGTCTGTTGTGAGAAACATAATGGACTGTTGTTTGCAGAGATTTAAGTGCTAGGCTGGGCTGGGCTAGTGTACTGCCTGTGAAATTGCCTGATTCAGATTATTTTCACCTGCTAGCTCTGCTAGTACTCCCTGGCAGCTTCCTACTATTTGTTGTGCTTCCTTTTTCCTTTCTGTTTCCTCAGGGAGGAGCACCGTGTACACAAGTGCAAACACGCGCACAGAAGCTAACACGCGCACACACATGCTTACATGGACTAAAACCTGCTTATTCAGGTTAAAACATGCGCACACCGTTGCAAACGCGCTTACAACTCTTTAAACAGCCTTATACATGCTTACTCTGGCTTAAACGCGCGCACACACACTTACACATGCGCACTCTGTCTTACTCGGGTTTACAGGCGCGCATGCACGCTCAGCAAGAAACTTTGGTGTTATCCACGGCATACACCTTCCATTTCTTGCCTTTCCCTAGCCTACCTGTTGACACACCTCTTTCCATGATGTGTAAATGACAGCTGACACATGCCACTCTGCTCCAATGAGCTTCACTTCTTTCATACATACCCCCTTCGTGTTGTCACTTATCTTCTACTCTGTTACTCCCCTTATCCTATTCCTACACTCCACTGACTGTGCTCATTTGCTATGTAAACTTGCAATTCACTATCCTAACCCTCATTTACATAGGATTGCCTACTAATGCTTGGTTACATCTCTTAGACTGAGCTTCCCCCCTTAGCAACCTCTACTTGGTGACCATGTTGTCTTCAGCCTGCCATTCCCTTGCATTGTACATTAACAATTTCAATAAAATCCACATTTGTGGGTTTTAATTTTTCGTATTCTGGGTTTTAGAGCGCAGCCCGTTTGCACAGCGCTACGTTAAACATCGGAAATCTGCGAAAAAAATATTTTTATTTTCATATTGCATCAGGAAACATTTCCAATGTCCGCATATTTGGCCATTGGCATGCTTCCTGCACTGGATGCAACCTTTATTTGGAGCTGTCACGGCTCCGTTTTGCTATTTGCAGAACGGTACGCAGTTGTCAACTGAGTACATTTCTGCAAATAACACTGCTCTTACTCGGACAGGTTCGGGTTTCCTGAATCGCAAATCTACCTCATTTGCATGCCTTTTGCCTGCAATTGAGGTCATTTGCATATCCCAGCCCTGTCCGTGTAAGAGCCGTTTTAGGAGCTCTCTTGCACGCCCCTGCAAGCTGTTCCTGGATTGCTCGTCGGACATGATGGCTGCCTGGAGTCTTACTCTACTCTAAGACTCCATGCAAACCTTCGTGAATCCGGCCCAGTGTATAACATCTAACAATTCTTTATAAACACTTCCCATACCATAATACATTGGAGTATCCCTTAAAAATCCTCTTTACTATAGATGAATGTACCATCAGACATGTAATTAGTGAGCTCCTGAGTAGAAAACAGGAGCAAACATCTACATTCATGTGACATATTCCCTTGTTTCATACTTCTGCTCTTGCCCCTAATGTAAGCAGACCCCATATCCATCTAGCAGCACAGATGCTGGAGGGAACTGATGGGGGATGGGAGTAAGCAGCTGATGTCAGCTCATCTTTCCCAATGGGATGGAGGCAGCCTGAGTTGCTATAACTGTAGCATAAAGAGCCAGGCAATTTCTCTCTGTAAGCAGTGTGCTGCTTGACCAGGAGGTTGCGGAAGTGTGCAAGCTAAACCTCCCTGCACCACCTTACTAATGCATGTTAACCCTACCGCTAAATGTAACCCTGCCCCGTGCTCGTAGTCCAGCCCTACAACTTGCCTTAGAAAGTCTCTTTTCATA
>NC_056726.1:443261237-443421237 GCF_019279795.1 Protopterus annectens
TAATGGAATTGGAGAAGCCAAGCAGTTAGCTTGAGGTTTGGAATGTCTGGGTAAATCATGCCTGCTGGGTAAGACAGGAGGTCCGGAGTTGCATCTAGAATCTACAGTTACATCAGTAAATGAGGCCAAAGGAAGGGAAACCAAATTTGTCAAGGCCAGTATAGTGCAATGAGGATTACTTTGTTCTTTAACCTGCTTGCATTCTGTAGAAATTTGGGGATTAATGGGGTTGGAGAAAAAAAAAAGAAGACCAAGGGGCCAATCATGAAGAAGAGCATCCCTTGTGGATTCCCCTTATGGGGAATCAGGGCAAAATAGCTGGTGCACTTTTTAGAGTTTAGAGGACAGGCAAAAATATCACAGCAAGGCTGGCCCCATTTGTGGAATATCCTTTCCAGCACTGTATGATTGAGGGACCACTCGTGAAGCATAAGGATACATCTGCTCAATTTATCTGCTATCATACTGGACTTCAGAAAGTCCCACAAAAACGACAAATGCAAAAGGAAATAGTCCAAGGCAACAAAGTGTCCACGAATAAAGTATCCACAAAGTAGTTATTAAGCGCTTTTCGTTCCACCAGGTATTAGAACTTCATCAGATAAAATATTCACACATTTAACACTACTTAAATACGGTAACAAGTCATATGACTATTCCACCAATCGTAATTCCACACTAGTATATTAACCCTTTAAGTTTCTAAATAATTTAACTAGTACAATACATCTCCAAATAATAAGAACCTTCTGCTAAAAGTTAAAATTGTTGATGTAAAACTATCTTGTCAAACTTTTCAATTTCAAAATACACAAAATTGAAGACATTTCATTTAACCCCGGGTATACCCCTGCATTCAATATTAGTTACCATAACAACTCTAGTCTCTCTAATAAAAGTGACACAGGGCCACCCCTTCCATCCTGCGTAGTTCGATCAATTGCTTTAATTTAAAAATTTAGTTTAGTATTCTACTATGTGTTTAGCCAATGCATTTTCTATTTTACTCTTCCTTATACTGCATAGGTGTTCATACACCCTTTCTTTTAACTTATGATCCGACTTTCCTATGTAAAAACAAGGGCAGGATTGACATAGGGCAATGTATACTATGGATCTTGAATTGCATGAAAATATTTTATTTATAGTGTAATTTTTGTTCCCAGCTTTGATTGTTTTACCTTTCTCCATGTTTCTACAGTAATTACACGTCGCAAATGTGCATACCAGTGTTTTTCACCATCTGATTTTTATTTTGTGTTGCTTTTTTCCAGGAGGTATTTTAAGTTCTTCCCCCTTTTGAATATAACTTGAGGCATTTTAGTAAATTTATCATTAATTGAAGTCTGTCCTGTTAATAAATTCCAGTTTTTAAATATTATTTTCTTAAATTCCACAGCGTCTAGGTTGTATGTAGTAATAAACCTATGTTGGAATTCTAGGTTGCCATGTACTGACTGATTTATGTGTACACCATTAATGTCAGGGGGCTTTAGTTGGTTAAGGATAGGTGTGTATATTCCTCTACTCCTTTTACCATGTACTTCTTCAATAATTTCAATTAATAGATTTAGTAAATTATCTTAACAACACAATGGACTTTCTAAGTTTTACATTTAATTACAATGAAGAATGTATAACATACCTAGATATACAGCTAAGTAAAGATGGAGAGATGGGAAGGTATGTAGCAAAAATACACAGGAAGGAAACATACTCCAACACATTTTTGCATTTTTCAAGCTGCCACCCTTTACACCAAAAGCACTCGGTGATCAAAAGTCAGTTAGCCCGAGCGGCCAAAATGGTGACTAGAGATAACGATTTTTTTTAGAAGACTATCAACATGTATAAGAGATGTTCTTAAGCAGGGGTTACCCAAATAATCTATAAAAATCTATCTATAAAAACTGATAATTCAGAGGAAGGCAAAAGACATTTTAATATAAGAGTATTTTGGCATTCAACCAATACTCTGTGCTTGAACGCATGACAGATAGCACAGCCCTCCTGCAGGTGAAGGGGGCCAAGGAAATGTACAAGGTATGTGAGTCACTAACAGGAATTTTGTGACCGCATTTTTCACACTTTTTACAGCCGGCTTATCTTTATCCACCACTACTTTTTTTTTTTTTTTTTAAAAGAAAAAGAGGAAAACAGAAACCAGAGAAAACATACCAACAATGGTAAAGAGAGTTATACTAAAAAAGTTTAGAAAGAAAAGAAAATATTAGCAATAATACCGCAAGGTACTTTTGTATGAAGAAGAAAGATGAGAAATAAGTATTTAAATTATTAAATTAAGTTGTTCTCTAAGGTAAGGGGATAGAATAAAGTTTAAATGAAACTATTTAAGGGAATTGTAGATGACAATAATATTAGAAATGATACTTAAAAATCACTTAGCTGCCTGACAGCAATTGGAAAATAGAAGTTATGTACTTACCATAACTTAAGAGAAACTTTTGAAGTGAAGCAAAACAAACAAAAACAAAAGCAGAAGACGAGGCATGTCATTGCCACACCTCTGATTTCCTTTTAAATATTTGGTGCTAATATTCACTTTGTTTGTTTGTTCTGAAGAAGCTGCAACTCTTTTTTAGCAGCGAAAACGCTACTGGGTTTTAATAAAGCTGCGTTCAACTTACCATTGGACTTGGAGTTTTGGTGCTACTTCTGACTGCCTCGCCTTCTGCTTTTGTTTTTGTTTGTTTTACTTACCATAACTTGGTATCTGTGTTGTTCAATTTCATTATGCATCACAAATGGGTCATCGGATCTGTCCTCAGAACCAACTCGGCTATTTCTTCCAGACATACGATCTCAGTCTCATACTCCTCCCTCTCCCATGATGCCTCACTCCTCTTCAAACCCTCAAATCAAGTTTGCTGCCCCTTCCTCATGATGATTATCCTACAGGTAGTAGAAATACAGAGAAAGAGACATACCGGAGGGTTCTATAATCCTCTAGATCACTCTCAGCTGTAAAAGGAAGGGGGAAGGAGGATGGATGGGATGTGATGCATAATGAAATTGGACAACACAGATACCAAGTTATGGTAAGCACATAACTTCTAATCTGATGTTGTCCATTTCCTTATGCATCACAAATGGGTTAGAGTCCCTAGCTACATAAACTCTGGGAGGGCCTCAAGGAAGGATATGCCTGAGCACCGCAGAACCAAAAGATGCTCTGTTCCTGGAAATAATGTCCAACTTGTAGTGAGATACAAACATATGAGCTGTGGACCAAGTAGCTGTGGCACAGATTTCATCAACTGGAGTTCTGGCAGAAAAAGCTAAAGAGGTTGACATTGATCTGGTGGAGTGGGCTCTAACTGGATCAGAGTGAAGTACTTGCTGCACTTGTTGTTTAGGGGTGAAGCAAACAGGTTGCAGCAAGATTGACCCAAACGGCTGAAAATCTCCTTCACTACTGACTGGTTCAGGGACTGCTCGTGAGGCTTAATATCAACCTGCTCAAACTGTCTGCCAGAACACTGGATTCTCCTGGGATGTGCGTTGCAAAGAGAAAGTGGTTTGAAGCGATTGCCCATTCCCAAACCATTATGGCCTCTCTGAAGAGTGGGTAAGAATGGATTCCCCCTGCTTGTTGATGTACCAAACCACTGACATATATCTGTCAAGACTGCAATTGTCCCCAGAGGAAGGCAGTCCTGAAAGGCTTGCAATGTGAGAAGAACCGGCCTCATCTTCAGGACATTTATGTGCAATTTGACCTTTGTGGAGGACCACAGCCCTTGAACCGTCTTTCCCTGAAAATGCCTCCCACCCCAAAAAAGAGGTGTTCATGGTCACTGTGGATGAAGGGTCTGCTGAGATGAAGGTCATCTGTAATCATCCACCATAGCAGGTGACGCCTGCAAAGTAGGGTAAGCATGAACAAGGTTGATAATGGGTGACATCAAATAGACCATTGTACTGCCAGGGTCAAATGGAGAACTCGCATGAAAAACCTGGCTAAGGACACTAGAAGAATGGCAGTCAATATGGAACTTAAGGCCACGAGGACTAGGTGAGCTGGAGGAGATGGAGTGTCTAAGTAGACATTAAACCTGCTGCCCCAGGGATCTTATTCTCTGCAGAGGCAGGGCTGCAACTTGAGTGACTGTGTTCAATTATGTCCAGATGAATTCAATATCTTGTACTGGGGTCAACTTGGATTTTGCCACGTTCATTGCGATTCCCAGGGGGTGGGACAGGTGCAGCATCACATGAATTGCCTTGAGTAGTTGATGCCTTGTGGGTGCTGTTACGATCCAATCATCCAGGTAAAGAAACACCTGGAATCCTTGCAGACAGAGGTGCACTGCAATTACTGCCATGCATTTTGTGAAAACCCAGGGGCAGTGGTGAGGCCAAAGGGCAGTGCTCTGTACTTGTAACGATTGACCCCCCCCCCAGATGGAAGTGCAGATATCTCCTGGAGCACCTATTTTGATATGATAGTCCATGTCCTGAAGCTCTATAAAGAACATCCAGTCGTCATTGCACAGGAGCAGCAGAATGGACTCTACCATAACCATGTGGAACTTCGCCTTCCTGACAAATACATTTTGACTGCTCAGATCCAGGATGAGTTCAAGGTCCTCAGTCTTCTTTAGCACTAAAACAAAGCATGAGTAAGTTTCACATCCTAGTTGTTTGGTTGGGACCCACTGGATGGCTGTTTTGTCTAAACGTTTTTGTACTTCTAGAAGAGCACTCTCCCTCTGACTGGGTGGCATGTCGTGGAGATGCTCCTCAGTGCAGGGAGGAGGAGGAAGGGAAAAGGGAATATAGTAACCTCTAGAAATTATGTTTAACACCCAGGCATCATTTGTTATGTCCGTCTAGGCTTCTGGCTGCAAAGATAGTCTGCCCCCAACTGCCTACAGAGTAGGGCAGTCAGGCAGCACTTCAGGAGCTCTGAAAGGGCCTGTCAGAGAAGGGTTCCCTGAAGCCCTGTTTCAGTGGAACCCCTCTCCCTCTGGGGTGACATCTACCACTGCATCCGCTCCCTCTGCCTCTAGAAGAGGATTCATCTTGCAAATCAGGAAAGGGCCTTGGGATTCACAGAGTCACATCTTCTTCTCGCTCTGTTGGTTCCTGGAAAAGGTCCATTGGTGAGAAGAAAACTATGGCAGATAAGGTCTTGCCCTCCTGTTCGCTGGGGTAAGAGTCTCCTTAACTTACGGCCCAAACAAGGAGGAACTGTCAAAGGCGGTGTTAATGAAAAACACCTTGAAGGGGTCTGCAAACCCGCACAATCTCATCCAGGCATATCTCCTAAGGGCTATGACTGAACCAGCCACCAGCCACTTGAGAGGTTCCCTCCACCTCATGGGAGATTAGTCTTATTGAGGAGTTAGCAATAGAAGCCATCGTGTTCAGCTGGGTGGAAATCTTTTTGAAGTTTTCCCTCAAAAGCAACTGTGTCAGAGAGGTGAAGATTTCTTTCACCAGGTCTCTCTCGAGGCATGTGAAGTGTGACAGGTAATTCAATGCTCTCAGCAAAATGATGGCTGAGGCATACACTCACTTCCCATGTCTGTCCAAGGCCCAAGACGCTTTGTTTTGGGGGTGAACAGTAGAACTCTGTTCAGTGAGCTCTTTTCTGGTGGCTGCTGACACCACAATGGCATCAACTGGGACACATTTACTCCAGAAGGGACAATCCTGAAGGGGAATAAGATACTTATCTGCATACTTAGGGATTGATTCCATGGTGTCAGGCTCCTTCCAAGCCCAGTGGGCAATGAGGTTGATATGTTGTTCTGCCTGTGAGGTCACCCAGGATGCATCCCGAATGCCTCTAGGAACAGTGGCTCCTCCAAGGAAGGGGGATGGGAAGACCATACACTCTTTTGTTTCAGGATTTTTAAGATATCTTCATAGGAGATATCATCAGGTGGAGATCTGGGGGACCCTTCCCCTTCATCAAAGTCAGTCATTTTGCACCGATGCTTCTGGGGGACATCCTACACAGGATAGTTAGGGGAGGACTCAGAAGACAGGTGAACCCTTGATGAGGGGTAGGCTGGAGGTTCTCCAGGAGGGGCTTACAATGAATTGGAGAGATTGGAGCAAATCTTGGATCCACAGAGGACCTGGCAGAGGAGGGACCATGTCTCATGATGTTGAGAAAGCCCTCTCTGCCACCTGGAATGTCGAGGATGTCAGGAGAACCTGCCCTGTGGGCAGTGAAAAAACTAAAACGCAGCGTCTAGGAGGACCGGAAGCCATGTGTGTGTCTGCATCTCGGATTTATGCTAAACACAAGTTAGGTGTGAAATTTCGTTGCTCGCTTACCTGAAGGAGAGTGTGTTTCAGGCAAGATGCTTTAGATATATGATGGTGCTGCTGCTTCAGGGATCATGTTTCTGGTAAGTAACAGCTTTCAGGTAAGGAGATGTTTCGGATATATGCTGCAATCGTGTTTCTGATGGGTGGACTGTGTTATATGCTGCTGGGGGGACACTGTTATATTCTGCTGGGGGACTGTTATATGCTGCTGCTGGGGGGATTGTGTTTGTGTTGCATGCTGCTGCTGGGGGGACTGTGTTATATGATGCTGGGGGGACTGTGTTATATGGTGCTGGGGCACGTGTTATATGCTGCTGGGGGTACTGTGTTATATGCTGCTGGGGGCACTGTGTTACATGCTGCTGGGGGCACTGTGTTATATGCTGCTGGGGCACTGTGCTATATGCTGCTGGGGGTACTGTGTTATATGCTGCTGGGGGCACTGTGTTAGATGCTGCTACTGGGGGATTGTGTTTTATGATGCTACCGGGGGGGTTGTGTTTTATTCTGCTGCTGGTGTGTGTGTGTGTGTGTGTGTGTGTGTGTGTGTGTGTGTGTGTGAAAATGCCTCAATTAGATATGCCTGGTGTTACTCAGGCTCAAGAAACAAGAGTCTGAATTCTCTACCCATACCACCACTTGTGACTCAAGTTGAGTGAGGATTTTACAAGGAGTTGAGAACTTCAGGGGAAGAGAAGCTTAGTTCTGCTTATGCCAAGTCTGGTTGCATTGTTAGTAGCACAATTGGTAGTATACTAGCTTTTGATGCAGAAGGCTGTGGGTTCTACTCCCACAATATGCAGATGGATCACTGATACTGTACTGTGTTGTACTTTAAAGGGAGTGGATGCTGCAGTCCTCTGAATGTCCTCCTCTGGAGGAGTTACCTAGTAACTATGAATCTGTTATCAGTTTATCATGCATTCCTATTGCAATATTATTACCTTATCATTTTTCTAATGTAACATAGATAATTTATTCTTCAAGGGCCACATGCACTTTATTTGTAGATGAAACAATGAAATATAAAGTTGTTTGCTAGCAGCAACTTCTTTAGTTACAGATTCCTTTAATGTGGAATTATTTAGATGACTTTATTCAGAGATTTTGCATATTGACTTATATTGGTGGATTGTAATGATAGATGTTTGACCTTTTATGGTTGAAATTTTCTGAAATTGGTAGTTTTATTATTATTAGTTCATACATTTTTATTTCATTGTTTACTAGAAGACTGTTCAAAACTACAAATTTAAGACATTCTAACAAGCGGTGCTGTATTATACAAGGAATATAATTTAATACAATTAGGAAGGTGAATCAACGAATGCATACATGTATATATGGCCCTAAAAATGTGTAAGGAGCCTATGGTTTGAAAACAAACCAGAGGTAAGCTTATTCCTCCAGTGGGCAGATGCAAAATGAATGTGGCCTTTCATGTCCTTTCAATGATTGTGAGTTTCAAGGGCAGAGAGGTTTACTGCTCATGCTAAGTCTGTTTTCATTGCAAGACTGTATTGTTTGTTTAGCAAATGGCTCAGTGTTTGTGCTATTTTAGTTCAATTTCTGTAATTACTGTAGAAGTAAATAAGGAAACAGTACGCACGCTGACAGGTTTAAAAAAGAAGTTATGCACTCACCATAATGTTCCATCTGAGTAGTTAAACTTCATTTGTCAGCAACCTGTGGGTTCCAGAGCCAATACGGGTCTGAGCCGGCAGCTTACCAAGCTAAAGATCCTAGCTCCAAGCTCCTCCCCCTTACCCATGCTACACTGCAACCTCCTTCCAATCCTCAGATCGAGTTTGCCACCCAAAAACATGACACACAACAACCTAAGCCAAAAAGACCTGACCCGAACTCATACACCAGGCTCGTCAAATTCAGGACATCGAGCCCAAACAGAGGAATAACCATCGAGGTCAGGGGGAAGGAGAGAGGGAAGGTTGCTGACAAATGAAGTTTAACTACTCAGATGGAACGTTATGGTAAGTACATAACTTCTTTATCTGAAGTAGTTAACTTCATTTGATCATCAACCTGTGGGACAGAGTCCCCAGCCTCCCGAAATCTTGGGAGGCCCTTAAGGAAGAATATTCCGGGGCACTGTGGAGCCAAAGGAAGCCCTTCCTCTAGACATCAAATCTAGCTTATAATGAGTAATGAAGGTGTGAGAGGAGGCCCAGGTAGCTGCTGAGCAGATATCGTCCAGGGAAACTCTAGACCAGAATGCAGCAAAAGTAGCCATAGGACAGGTAGAGTGAGCATGAACCCCTTCTGGTGCTGGTAATCCAAGCTCTTTATATGCTTGTAAAATACAAAGCGAAATCCACTTAGCAATAGTCATTTTTGGAACTAGCTTTCCCAAAAAAGGTCTAGCAAAGGAAACAAAAAGCTGATCAGATTTACGGAAGGGTTTGGACCTATGAAAATAAAAACGTAACTGCCTGTGCACATCCAGCAAATGAAGTTTATTTATTTTATTTTACATTTGTTGACCGGGCTAGTCTAACTGGATATATGTCCATTTTCAGTAGAAGATATAGATGACTAGTCTGGTTTAGTACAGGGGCATAGCCAGTATGATTTGAGGTAAAGTTTAAGTCTGTTTTTGAAGAGAGATAAGGAGGTAAGTGAGAAGAGGTCATTAGGGAGAAGATTCCAGGATTTACCTACAGTATTAGAGAAGAGAGAATCCCCAGCCCTGTTATTACATTTAGAGGTGTGTACAAGACGTTTGTGTGATGAGCGTAAGGAGTTCAGATTTTTATAGGGGGTGATAAGGCTAGATAAAATGGGAGTATTAGAAGGTTTGTAAAGAATGTTGTGGGGAATGGTTAGTTGGTGAAATTTAATCAGGTGTTGTAGTTCTAACCATCCTAGCTGATTTAGATTTATACAATGGTGGGTTCTAAATGGGTTTCCTGTTGCAAATCTTGCAATGTTATTATAGGACAATTCCAATTTGCCAAAGTTAGTCTTGGATAGATTAGTAAAAATTGGAGAAGCATAAAGGAATGTAGAGATCAAATGAGTGTGAGCTATAGTAGTTTTGGCAGTAGGAGAAAGGAAGGGTTTAATCCTATAGAGTGCCAATTTTTTTGTTGACAGTCTTTATAGTATTGTTGATATGGATGTCGAAGTTCAGATTATTGTCGATGGTGACACCTAGTAGTTTGGTGGTAGAGTCTGGAGATATTACAGTACCATTGGTGGATGTCACAGATAAATGAAGAGGAGAGGACTTTTGAGTAGGAGTGAAGAGGAGGAGTTTGGTTTTCTTTGGGTTCAAAAGAAGGCAACGCTGAGTGAACCATTGTTCAACTATGTTGAATACCTTCTGGGTGAGAGAGTGAAGGTCTTGGGAGGATGTAGATGAGCATAATAGTGTGGAGTCATCAGCATATTGAGCATATTGTATACAAGTCGCTTGGGGGATAGCTAGATGCAGGTCATTTATAAATATGGAGAAGGGGAAAGGTCCTAGTATGGACCCCTGAGGGACCCCTAAGGTAATGGGTAGATGGGTGGATAGAGTGTTATGCCATAGTACTGCTTGCTGTCGTTTGTCAAGGTAGGATTGGAACCATTTTATGAAAAGTGGGTCTAATGACAGAGATGTTAGTATGTTTATGAGAATCTGGTGGTTTACCATGTCAAATGCTTTAGACAGGTCGATAAATAGAGCAGAAGAAAGATTATTCAGGTTTTGTTGGTTGTTAATGTAATCAGTAAAGGAAAGGAGGGCAGTGGTAGTGCTGTGTGAGGGTCTGAAACCATGTTGACAGCTGGAAAGTAAATTGTTTTCAATTAAGTGGTGGAGTAATTGCCTGTGGATACATTTCTCCATAATCTTAGCTAAAGGAGAGAGTAGGGCAATAGTGCGATAGTTTGATAGCTCAGTTGAGTGTCCACCTTTATGCAGGGGGATAACATGAGAGACTTTCCATAAGGTGGGGATGTGACCTTTGCTTATAGTTCTATTGATCAGTATGGAAATAGGGTAGGAAATAGCCTTGGATGATAACTGTAGAAATTCAGAAGGCAGTAGGTCTGCAGAAGGAGAGCATGGTTTCAGTTTATTCAAAAGGTTTTAAATAAGTCTGGTTGGGACAGGTTTGAACTGAAAAGGAGGGGGTGGGGTTGAGGTGTATGGAGGTATTGTGAAGGTATTAGGTGATAGTTGACTAGCTAGTGTTTGGATAGCATCTGTAAAGAAGGTATTGAAGGTATTAGCTGTATGGATGGGGTTTTTCTGGTCAGTATTTTGAGGGTTTGGTGTAGTGGATTGACCTGGGTGGAGTAACTGCTTAATACTAGACCAGAATTTTTGTGGGTTGTTGTGATTAGGTTGTTGAAATTGTAAGTAGTAGTTTTTTTATCAGAAAGTATGGCCTTCTTAATGTCATTTCTAAGTTGTCTAAAGGTTTGTTGGTCTACAGGGTTTTTAGTCATTCTCCATTTGGCTCAATATTTGTTTCTGAGATGAATTTTGTGTTTGGTTTCATTGGAAAGCCATGGGGCAGAGTTGGCCTTAATTCTAATAGATCTGGTTGGAGAGCGGTGATTGAGAATGGAAAGGAAGGTAGAATTAAAGAAATGAACAGCTTAATCTAAAGGGAGGTGTTTTAAGTTTTATATTCCCCTTTATTTTGAAAATTAGGGAAAAATACAGGCAAATTAAGACTGATTAATATTTGACTCCAAAGCAACTTTAGGAAGAAAAGACGGGTTAGTCCTGAGAGACACCCTGTCCTTGTGAAAAACTAGGAATGGGGGGTTCATACAGAGTGCCTGAAGCTCCAGCACTCTCCTGGCTGAAGTAATAGCCACCAGGAAGGCCTTCTTCCATGACAAGAATTTCAAGTCAACTGATGCTGCGGGCTCGAACAGGGGTGCAACTAAGGCCTGAAGAACCAAAGTCAAATCCCACGGCGGGGAAGGATTCTTAATAGGACACCTCAGAAGAAAAGAACCTTTCAAAAAAGTCTTGCAAATTCTGGCAGCAGCTAGGGAGCCTGAATTTTCCCCTACATGAAAATGGGAAATAGCCGCCAGATGGAATTTCACTGTGGAAGAGCTAGCTCCTTGCTGGAAAATATGAGACAAAAAAATCTAACACCGCACTGGAACCGGAGCGGTAAAAAGATCCAGATTTCTCTGTGAAACCCAAACGGAAAAGCATTTCCACTTACTACTGTAAACTTTTCTGGTAGAGGAATTATGTGCCGCTACCAGGATGGATTTAACAGGAGAAGAGATATGGGGAGTCCTAGAAACTAAGGGAACTTGAGCAACCAAGCTGTGAGCTTGAGGCTGTCCAGCTTCGGAGGAAGAATTCCCGAGGGATGACGAATAAGATCCGGAATGGGATCCAAGATCTGAAGCGGAGCTAGGAGATGAGAAGGGAACCAAACTTGACGAGGCCAGAATGGGGCTATGAGGATAACTCTGCTCCCCAACCGACGAGCTTTCTGTAAGAATTTTGTCATGAGTGGAAGCAGGGGATACACATAAAGAAGACCAGGTGGCCAAGCATGGACAAAAGCATTTCTGGGGGCTTCCCCCATCTGAGGAATAAAAGCGAAAAACTTGCTGCACTTCGCGTTGGATGGCGATGTGAAGAGATCACAGCAAGGCTGACCCTACCTGAGGAAGATCTGTTCCGCTACATAAGGGTTCAGAGACCACTCGTAAGGCAAAAGGATAGTTCTGCTCAATTTGTCTGCCAAGATGTTGGACCGACCCGGGATGTGCATTGCTATCAGAAAGCGGTTGGTGGAGACCATCCATTCCCACACTCTCATGGCCTCTCGACAAAGTGGATAAGACCTGGTTCCCCCTGTTTGTTGATGTACCAGACCACTGACATATTGTCTAACTGGATCACAATAGTTCCCAGAGGAAGACAGGTATGAAGGGCCTGCATTGCTAAAAGGACTGCTCTCATCTCTAGAAATTTTATATGCAGAACGGTCTCGCTCTGAGTCCACGTGCCTTGGACAGTCCTGCCCGAACAATGCCCCCCCTCCCTAAGCGGGAGGCTCCGTGATCACTGTGGCTTGGGGCAGAGGTGCAACAAAGGGGTGTCCTTTTCGCAATTTCCAGGACTGAAGCTGCCACATGAGAGAATTTTTTGCACACTTTGCTCAGAGGAATTGGAAAGTCTAGAGACTGATGTAGTAGAGACCACTGAACTTGTAACGTCCACTGTAGCACTCTCATATGCAGACGTGCACAAGGAATCAGATTTATAGCTGCTGCCATGGACCCTAGGGATCTCAGGACTAACTCCACTGGGGGTGCAGGAGACTGAAGGAGTGCCAATACATGAAGGACCAGGTTGTGAAGTCTGTCTGGAGTCAAAAATATCCTGGCCTGAAGAGAATCTATTCTTGCCCCTATGAAGTCTAGAATTTGAACAGGCTGGAGGGAAGACTTCTTGAGATTTATCGTGATCCCCAGCCGGGTCGACAACTGAAGAAAGAAATCCCTGGCTAGGACAAGTTGATATCTGGTGGAGGCAGTGAGAAGCCAGTCGTCTAGGTACAGAAAGACCTGAATGTCCTGAAGCCTCAGGTGGGCAGCTACAACTGCCCTGACCTTTGTAAACATCCTGAGGGCTGTGGTGAGATCGAAGGGTAGGACCCTGAACTGGTAATGACTGGCTCCTAGCCAAAAGCAGAGGAACCTCCTGGATCACCTGTCCATCAGAGGTCTATCGAGCACATCCAGTCTTCCTCCTGCAAGAAGGGCAGGATGGACTGCAGAGTGGCCATCCGGAACTTTTCCTTGGCAACGGACAGGTTCACTGCGGATAAGTCGAAAATCAGCCTTAAGTCCCCCGTCTTTTTTGGCACCAAAAAGAACCTGGAATAGATGCCTGATCTGGACTGGTCTGGAGGCACTTGCTGGATTTCTCTTTTTTCTAGCAGCTTTCTTATCTCCAAAGCTGCCACCTCCCTTTGAGCGGGTGGGACGTCCGGGAGGCGCCTTGGGCATAGGGGATTGTTTATGAAGGGAATAGAATAGCCTCTGGATATTATTCGAAGCACCCAGAGATCTGACGTCATGGACTCCCATTGAGCTAGGTACCTTGAAAAATGACCCCCCCCCGACTGCCTCCAGAGAGGAGCAGTCGGGCAACCCCTCAGGGCTGCTGCGCGAGTTGGTCGGAAAAAGGTTCCCGTGTCCCGAAGTTTTTCGGTCCCCCTCTGCCTCTGGGCCGGCGTCCACCTTGTCCCCCATCTGCCTCTGGGGGAGAAGGAGTCCTGAGTGTTCCAGGACTGCTGAGATTTCCAGAACCACAACTTCTTTTGCCCTCGCTTGTTCCTGGAGAAGGACCTTTGAGGGTTAGAGAAGCAGATCCCAACGGCTGACAGCATTTTCCTGTCCTTCTCACACTGGACAAGCGTATCTCGGAAGATCTTCCCAAACACGGTCGAACCGTCAAAAGGGGTGTTAGCGAAGGACGCCTTGAAAGGTTCTGAAAAATCGCGATGCTAGAGCCAGGCATGACACCTCATGGCAATACCAGACCCAGCTGCCCTAGCGGCTCCCTCGGTGGCATGAGAGAGTAAATGCATGGACGTATTTGACACAGACTTGAGAGTGGCCATACGAGCCGAGAATGTCCATTTATCCTCGGCCGAAATGGACTCCGAGGGAGACTCAGCGTACTCTTTCACAAGGTCACGCTGAGGTCTAATTACGTGGGCCATGTAATTCAGCACCCTTATAGCAAAGGTAGCTGAAGCAAAAGTCCGCTTTCCAAGACAATCTATCACCCTGGACTCCTTGCCCGGGGGATGGACAGAGGAACTTTCCTGGGCGAGTCCCTTTTTGGTGGCCGCCGCCACCAACATGGCATCAACTGGGGAACCCTTACTCCAAGTGGGCTTGTCTGCAGGACGGCTCAATGCCTTGCCGGGCCATTTGGGTATTGGCTCTACAGTATCTGGATCCTTCCAGGTTCTGGTGGTAATAAGGTCCACCAGAGGGTCGGCCGGGGGGGAGGGGACACCCAAGAGGTAGATGTGCCTGTGTCGAACACCTCCAGATATACCAACTCGTCCAAGGAAGTTTTTTGGGTGGACCAACACCCCCCCCCCTCTGGCGAAGAATTTCCATTATGTCTCTGAAGGAGACGTCTTCGGGGGGGTGATCTGGGGGAACCTTCCCCTTCCTCCAAGTCGGTATCTTCAGTGAGGGACTCAGGGGAGTCCATGTGCCTCCTTTTGCACTGGAATTTGCGTGGGGCCTCCTAAGGGGGGACTCTCCGGGGAGGGCTTGCAAACCACCTCGTATTCCTCATGGGGAACTGTCTGGGGTGTATCGGACACAGGCTGTCCCTGGGAGGACTGGTTGATGGAAGACAAACTCAGTTGCAAGGGAGCAGGGGCAGACTCCGAGGAAAGAGTGAGGGGTCTCAATCCTCCAGAGAACCCTCTCCACAACGTCGAAAGCAGAAGGGGAACTGGCTTTCCTGAAGCGGGTGGTGTGGGTAGCCATACCCCTCGGATCCGAAGAGGGGATTGGAGCCGAGGCTGGCACAGCCGGACCCAAGGTGATGGGATGCCCTGACCACAATGGGGCCGACAACACACTCATCACCTCGGATCCGATGCCCAGATCACGGCTGCGAGAGCTTGGATCTGACAAGGGATCTGACAAGCTCGAGGGCATGACCGGCGTCGAGGTAGGAGGTACCATCGGTGCCGACCCCCTGAAACTAGGGCTCCTCGGATCCATAGACTCCGAAACGTGAGGGTGGATTGGAGAGGGAGCTATCGGGGCAAACGTCGGAGCCAAACTCTCTGCTCTGGCTTGGGGGGGGGGGACAGCAACACTCCCATCTGCAATTGAGTTTGCAGGAACCTTCTCATCATTCAGTCCATATCGGCTTCAGAGAGGCTCCTAGTAGATCTCGGGACGCCACCGACACTGGCCGGGAGGGCCGATGTGAGGACGACCTTGAAGCGGGCCAAGCCTCCTCCTTCGGCTCCAGGGAGAATCGTGGAGAACGGAGCCGAGGGGAAGATGGCCTTGCAACTTTTTCTGGAGTCAATATCACCTTAGCGGGAGGGGCCAACGGATACGAGTCGGCTTGCCTCTTACAACCCCTCTCCCTGTCTCTCTCTTTTTCTCTCTCTTTCTCTTTCTCCCTATGGTTTTCTTTCTTGGCCTCTCTCTCTCCCTGTTTAGAGGTGGGAGTGTGAGTCCCAGACAGGGGAGGAGGGCCAGAAGACTGAACAGTCACAGCCATGACTGAAGATGAAGCTGCAGAAGAAGTAGCTGACTCTGCGTGTAAAATCAGCAAGAATCAGCTTGGTCCTGTGATCCCGCAGGGCCCAGAGGTTAAAGGCTGCACAAATTTTGCAGCCCAATGTCAGATCAGGCAACCCCAAACAAACTATGCACAGAGTGTGACCACCGGCAAGCAACAGCTTATGGCCATATTCTGTGCACTTAGAAAAAATCGGTTTCTGGCTTTTCGACATGACTGACTTAGGCAAGCTAAGTAAGAAGCACACACACATACACACGCTAAGGGTGGGAAGGGGAGGCCTACACAGACAGAAAGTATAGCAACTTTCTTACACCACAACAATTACTATTTTCTAAATGCAAAAACCCGGGGAGAATAAGGATAGGGTTATTAAATGTAAAGCACTCAAAAAGACACACACAGACTGAAAGTTAGATGAAAACCTAACAAACCTGCCTGGAGCTCAAAAATCCCATGCTGGCAAAGCCACAGCAAATGAGATCTGAGGATTGGAAGAAGGTTGCAGTGTAGTATGGGTAAGGGGGAGGAGTTTGGAGCTCGGATCTTTAGCTTGGTAAGCTGCCGGCTTGGATCCGTATCGGATCTGGAACTCACAGGTTGATGATCAAATTAAGTTAACTACTTCGGATCAGTGCTTATGGTAACTGAGGAGAAATAGCCCAGTAATGGAACACTGTTGTTGCTGGGAGGGGAATGCTGCTGGAACGGCAGGGGGTTACAGTCTATCCATTTAAGTAAAACAAAGCTCATACCTGTCCATATTCAAATGCAACTTGGATCTAAGGATGGGTAATATAAAATGTACTCCAGGATTCCCCTCAAGCCACAAATGGATAGAGGCATTTTCTAAATGTTGCAACCCTTAAATGCGTCCCCTCAAATTATCTATGGTATTACCAGCATTGGGATAGGTAAGACCCATCAGGAAATGTTAATTCAAGCACCAAAAGGGAACTTGGCTAAGCTTAAAATGTCCTCTAAGTGAATCTATGTAGTGGTAGTAAATAGTTTTAAAAAATTACCCTTTTTAGATCACTAAGTGCCCCTCTCACCCTCCACCCCGCCAGTCTTCAACAGCTTCTGTCGCCTATGGCTTCACCACATCTAATCCTACCCAATACCCATCAACCACTCCCAGCATCACAATCACACTCTACTCCCACTCAACTCTCCTGCACCCCACCCATAATCACCACCTGGCCTATTCCCCTCCCAAACTTACTGCACATCTACATTCAACCTCTACCACACACAGCACATCCACCTTACCTACTACTCACAATGTTATCACTCTCAGGTTTGCTATCCCTACTACTCATATCCTCTTACTACTCTACCTCCTATCTCCTCAACATTTCGCATACACACACAGCCACTAGTACTTGCCACCCTCCACAATCTTGTCTAAATGCCAATATCAGCATATTTACACAACTCTTCAGCTACACATACAGCCGCCTATTCCCTCTAAACCACCCCCACTCACACAAAAACCTACTCTCCTACTCCACAAAGTCTCCAAGCTAACCAATAAAGGCATACACAACTACTTGCTCAAGCCCTCACTACTTAACCGTTGTGGGGACATACATCCTAATCTTGGCCCTGTACAAATCTTTAATACCCCCTCACAAATAGTAAATTCTGCCTCGGCTATCACCTCTCCCCTTACTCATACCACCTCTCACCTACTAATCTTAAATATTAATCATACAAGCATTCTAAACAAAATTACTGAATTCCAAGCCACGCTCACACTCTACTCTCCAAATGTAGCTTTACTTACCAAAACCTGGTTAAAAGACCACAATAAAAGCAATGAATTTCTGCCCCAAGGATATGACATCCATAGATTAGACATAAAGCACAAACATGGTGGTGGTCTAGCTATTTTATACAAAAATAATCTTAACCTCCAGCAACTAGATATAGCGGCTCCTCTAACTACAGACTCTGACATCATAGTCTCTTGTCTACACATCAATAAAAACAAGTCCATTCTAATCATAGCCATATACCTCCCCCCCAAGTAACAATAGCCTTACTATTGAAAATCTCCTAAGCTGGGCCTCCTCTAGCTTCGATCAAGAAACATTAATCTTAGGCGATTTCAAACTAGACTGGACCACATGCACCTCCACTAGTCCAACTAACTTTGTCAACCTATTTGGCTTCTCCCAATTAATCACCACCCCTACAAGAATTGCTAAACGTAATAACAAACACTCTATACTAAACTGGATTTTCTCAAACCGCCCTAACCTCTGTACCCAAGCCGGCTGCGTCCCCAATGAACTTAACGACTATTCTCCCACCTATGTAGTCAGGCAAAAAGCTAACTCAACCAAAACTGCAATCTATAAACAGATTCATACAAAAAAAATTTTCTGCTGAAATTTTTAATTCTCTCCTTAAACATTACAACTGGTCCCCCTTAAGGCACCTTCCCCTTGATAAAGCTGTTGAATATTTCAGTACCCATTTTTAGATATCTTAAACTCACTATCAGAAAAACCCACTGAAAAAGCACCCCAACTCCATGGCCAACTAAAGATACAAGTAATATCATGAAACAAAGAGATAGAGCATGGCTAAGCTATAAATCTACTAAAACTCTACCTTCCTTAAAGTACTACCACCAACTAAGAAATCTAGTCAAAAAAATCTGTATTGACAAGAAATCGTACTACACTGTAATACAAGAAAAACATAAAAATAATCCTCAGAAATTCTGGCATGTCATTAAACAACTCTTATCTCTCGGCCAAACCACCAACCCTTCGCTTCAATCCCAGATGACAACACAACAATGGCAACCTAATTCAATTCACATTTCATCAACTCCATCCAAAACTTATTAAATAACAGCAAAACTCCCCCCTAACATTACCCACTACTCCCGACCTCCACTCCCCCACCTTCTCATTCCAGCCCATCCAGACCAGTTACATAACAAAGCTCATTCTTAAACTTAAATCCACCACCCCTGCCGCCGATCAACTCCCAAACGAATTTCTAAAACTTGGAGCTGAATCCATTTCCTACCCAATATCTGTGCTCATCAATCGCTCCATCACTGAACAATATGTACCAGTACTATGGAAAGTCAACCACATCATTCCTCTACATAAATGAAGTCCTTCCACAGAAATAACCAACTACAGGCCCATTGCCATACTTTCTCCCTTTAGCAAAATATTGGAGAAATGTATTCATTCCCAACTTCTGACCTAGCTACTACAAAAAAACTGCTCTTCAACGCTCAGTACAGCTTTAGATATAAACACAGTACTACTACTGCTCTCTTAAGCTTCACAGATACCATCAACAGCCACAAAAACGACAATAATCTGGTCTCTTCCATATTTTCAGACATGTCTAAAGCTTTCAACCCCATTTTCCACCAGATACTACTGCAAGAACTAGCCTCCATGCCTATTTCTCTCTCAGCACTTACAGCTACCTGTCTAACTGACAGCAAGCTGTCAAGTTGGGTGAGGGCTTATCACCTCCACTACCTATTACTGTTGGTGTCCCTCAAGGCTCAATACTCGGCCCCCTACTCTTTGCCATCTTTACAAATAAACTCAACACCACTACTCCACACTCTACCATCGTACACTATGCAGATGACTCCCCAGTCATTTGCACAGCCCCCTCCTACCCGGAACTACAGCTCAAAATCCAACAAGTCTTTTCAGATATACAAATGTATCTCAAGGAGAACCAATTGATATTAAACCCCAACAAAACAAAGCTTATGATATTTACACATAACAGATCCACAGAACCCAACTCGCCCTCTCTATATCTTCTCCTCTAACAGCACCAAAATCAATCCAGTAGATAACACTAAACATCCAGGGGTCACAATAGACAGCTCATTAAGACATGACACAAACACATAGCCCTTACTGTCAAGAAGGTACACATAAAACTCGGCTGCCTATATAGGTCCAGAACATTCCACACCCCTCACACCAAACTGGCCCTAGCTAGGAAGCTAAAGATGTCCAATTGATACTAGAGAACTACTGGACAATTCTTTCAATGGGTGGTTTAAACACAGAAAAGCTAGGGACTAAACCATTAGTTACTTTCAGAAGGGAATGGAACTTGAAGACCGATCTAGAAAGGCAAACTGTATTTAGTAAAAACACCAGTTCCCACTGCATAACTAGGACTGGCTGTTGTTCATACTGTTCTCACATCAGGGAAAGAGAAAAGATAAAGGCAGTAGGTTATGGAACATTTTTTTTTTTCTGCCCTAAGAAATGTAATTTCAAAATGGACAGTAGTGTATATAGCACAATGCTTCCAATGTTCCAGTTTCTATATTGGTAAAACTGAAAGGGCTTTAAAAGGCAGAATTTATGAACACCTAAGGGGTATTAAAAAACAACACAGTAGAAAAAGCCTTTTTTAAACACATCCAAAAATACAATGACCATGTTTTTTGTAATTGAAGTCTTTGATTTAGACCCCAAGGGTAGACCTTGGAAAATTAAGTTGGAATGCAAAGAGTCCGAGTGGCAGATTAGAACGAATCCCATCGGACCCCACAATCTAAATGAGGGTATATCCCTTGCCTTTTCTTAAAACTGAAAGCTTTTAGCTAAAGATACATACATTTTTTAATTAAGTCTGTACTGAATGTAATGTGTTTCTGTTCAGTAAGAGGCAAGGCTATGCTACCTGCTTTTCTTTATTGTTTCCCTGTTGTGTGACAGGTTTATGAAGATGTACTTTAATGTAATTGCTTGGGTGCATACTATGTTTTTTTCAACATGTTATTTATGTCATTTTGATAAACATTTTATGAAGAAAAAAACACGAGCACAAGCTTAAAGATCCTCTGTGAGCAGACAGCAATATCAGCAAAGAAAAACTCAGAAGACCACCATGACAGTAAAAATGATTTAATACAGACAAGCGCTTTCATGTAGAACACCTACGCTTTCTCAAGTCCTTATACAAAATAGCAAAGCATTCACATTTTATACAAAATCATGTGCAATAATCAGCTAATTAAAACAATAAAAACTAGATAATTAAAATATTTAATAGGTTCATAGGTTCATGGGTTCATACTAGGCTATCTGCCCTAGGGCATTTATAAGCCTAGCCAGAGTGTGTGTGGCTTTCACCACCCCTTAGGATGAGAATACTATACCCATTAGTTTGCTGTGCCTCTGTCCAGCAGTGATACAGAGATGATTCCCGGGGTAAACCTACGATCTCCCATCCACTCGTCAAGATTTCTCTTGAACAGAGTCAGTGAGGGGCTCTGCCTCACATGGACTGGGATTCTGTTCCATAGTGTAGGGAGTCTCTGGGTGATGAATCTGTCCCTCCAGCACGTCCTATTTATATCCGTGTTGAGGTTTAAGTCTCTTGCTCTCGTGGCTCTGGTGGATTTGGATTTTTTGAGGTGGAGCATGTCCATTAATTCCGGGTTGGACATGGCCTTGTATGTCAGGCACAGATCACCTCTGAGCAGACGGTATGCGACTGAATAGAGCTGGAGCTTCTTCAGTCGGGCATCGTATGACATATGTTTGAGCCCCTTTATCCTTTTGGTGAGGAAGTTTTGGGGTCTTTCCAACTGCTGCAGGTGTCAGGTAAGGTACATTCCGAATGGGGCGTTGTACTCAATCATTGGTCTGATAAGTGAAGAGTACAGGGGTACAATGACCTCTCCTGATCTGGATGTGAATCCCTTCATGATCAGGTGGGCAATGTAGAAGGTCTTCCTAACCACTTTGGCAATGTGAGTGTCAAAAGAGAGATTACTGTCAACTTGGGTCCCCAGGTCCCTGATAACTTCTTCTGTGTTTAATGGATTACCACCTATGTGGTAATTAGGGGTTACCTTGTTTTTCCCAAAGGGTATGACTGTACATTTTTTGGCATTTAGCTTAAGGCCATGGCTCTGGTACCAGTTATCCATTTCTATGAGACCTCTCTGGAGGATGTCTGTGTCTGATGGAGTGTCAATTATGGTGCCCAGTTTGCAGTCATCTGCAAATTTTGTCAGCCACAATCCCCCTATGTTTGCCTGCACTTCAGAAAAATAAATGCCGAACAAGAGGGGGCCCAGGACTGAGCCCTGTGGGACACCGCTCGTGACTGGCTTAGAGTCTGATATGGCACCAGCAACTCTAACCCTGTGTGTTCTGTCCTTGAGCCAGTTTGCAACCCATCTTGTGACATATGGGTTTACATCTAAGCTGGTGAGCTTTTCTATGATGCCCGAGTGGGGTATTGTGTCGAACGCTTTTGCTAGGTCAAGGTAGGCTGTGTGAACTGCCTTACCCTCATCAATGGCCTTAGTGACTGTTTCGAAAAAGTCGACCAAGTTCAAGAGGCAGGATCTGCCCTTGACAAAGCCAAATTGGGTAGGATCCAGTGTCTGTAGGTCCCCAATGTCTTTATTTATGAGTTCCATTATGATCCTCTCCATAGCTTTGCAGACAAGGCTCGTCAAGCTTATGGGGCGGTAATTTCCAGGGTCCGTAGAAGCATCGCCTTTGTGGAGTGGGACCACAGCTGCCGTACGCCATTCTTTGGGTACGTATCCTGTAGTAAGGCTAAGATTAAACAGCAGCCTTATGTGTGGGTTTAGTTCCTCATTGAGTTCGTGTAGCACACAGCCGGGGACACCGTCCGGTCCCATTGATGCTGTGTTTTTTGCTTTAGAGAGAGCAGCTCTCACCTGGGCATCTGAGATGTTTGGGAGGCTAGATTCTGGTGGGATAGATATTTCTCCTTTTGGGGGGGAGGGAGAAATTTGCACTGAACCTGACTGCCAGTATGTTGGCAATGTCTGTGGGTTCAGTGATTTTTTTATCATTTTGGACTAATTCTGAGCATATCTGGGAGTTTCCACCCAGGTTTCTAACATAGCTAAAGAAGGCTTTATGATTGTCTTTTGTGTCATTAGCGATTTTTCTCTCAAAGTTGGCCTTGGATGATTTTATGAGTGATCGTAGTTTTTTGCTAGTATTGATCAGAGATGCCTTCCCTTTTAGGGAATTTGCTCTGTCATGTAGTATCTTTCTCCTCTTATTGTAGAGTTTGTTTATGGCTGGGGTCCACCAGACCGGGCGCTTGCCTTTGGTGGAAAGGGTCTTGATTTTATTAGGGATTGCTTGATCCATACATTCCTGGAGGTGCTCGTAGAAGGCATTTGTAAGGGTTTCAGCAGCGTGGGTTGTGGTTTCCACTGGCTCGGGGGCCTTGAAAGATACCACTCCAGTCTTAAGAAGTGTGAAGTTTGCTTTTGAGAAGTTCTTCACTGTGGTCTTTTTTGCTGGGGGTGGGGGCGGGATGTGGATCTCCAGTGAGATTAATTTATGGTCTGATCTCACCAATGAGGGATATACTTCCGGTGTGGAGCATTTTGTCCCCATGTTTGTGATGATCAGGTTTAGTATATTTTCTCCTCTTGTGGGAATGGTGACTAGTTGTTCCATAGCATTTGAGTTTATGAACTCAAGGAACCATTGGGCTAGGGTGTTGGGGCTTGAGTAATGTTCCCAGTCTATGTTTGGGTAGTTGAAGTCACCCAATATGATGGTGTTTGGAGAGACATTCATACTCTCCAGTGTCTTCAGGAAGGCTGTGTGGGTTTCCTGAGTTTGAGAAGGTGGTCTGTAGCATGTTACAAACTGTAGGGCAGTTTTACCTATGGTTAATTGCACCTGGATGGTCTCCGATGCTTTGTGCGTTGCCACTAACCTGGAGGTGTGGGTATCCTTTATGAATATGGATACTCCCCCTCCTTTTGTGGTTCGGTCCGGATTTTGGGGTCGGAACGCATGATATGAGGTATAACCTGATAGTGCTGGGGTGCTCTCAGGAGCCTTGAACCAGGTTTCAGTCACAGCACAGACATCGATGTTCTCCATACTGAGGAGGGCTTCGAGGGCGTGCATCTTGAGGTTTAGACTTCTGGCCTTGAGCAGTATTACCCTTAGTTTTTCTCCATTTTTGTTTTCTACGGCGGTAGGTTTATCATTTGAGCCTTGCCTAAAAAAGGCACTATGGGGGTGGCAAGAGCCTTTGCCAATATCCGGAAGCCCAGGGGAGACAGGTGCAAGCCATCCCTTGCGAAGCAGCGTGGCTTGTCAAGCATGTCATCCCAGGCAGACAGACATTGGATCCCCTTAGAATGACACCAGTAATTAAGCCAATTATTAAAGCTGATCATTTTGTCTCTGTATTGTGGCATCATTCTTGGTGAGGGTAGGATACTGCTCAGGGTCAGGGTCATACCGGCCTGGGCTACATAATCTGAGAGCTCCTCTATGTCTCTTTTCATGTAGTCCAGGGAGGTACGTCTCAGGTCGTTCACACCGGCATGGACAATGACTGAGTCATACTTGTACTTGCTGTGGAGTGACCTGAGTGCTTGTGTTATGTGGCGGATTCTAGCGCCTGACAGGCAGCTTACTGTGATCTTTTCCTTGTTCAGTCGGGTGAGTGGGACGTCAGTGTGTCTGACTATGGAGTCACCTATAACAAGTGTGTCTGGCATTGTGTTTGGCCTTAAGGGCTGTGACTGTTTAGCACACTGACTTTGAGAACTATGTGTTGCATGTCTTATGTCTTGAGGTGGCAGTTGCTTGGGTGTCTGCTTTGGAGGCCTCTGTAGTTTTGGTAGATTTTTGATCAGTGCCTCCGTGTATGTTTTTGTGTGTTTATGTGTTTGTTTTGCAGTTGTGATAGTTCTATGTGAAACTGGGTTTGTGGTGTGCGTGGTTTCCTTCTCCTCCTGTCTGGTCTTGCCAGTCCTGAGTTGAGAGAGCTCAGCCTCCAGTTTGGCTATATAGTTGCATCTCTCACATGTATTTGTGTTTTGTGGGAGAAGGAGTGGGTTGTCTGTGTACATGAGGCAATTGTAACATTGCCTCAAGATGCCCAGATTCACCAGCTGAACAGGAGAGGACGCTAGCAACTGACCCTTCGACATGCTAGAAAAAGTGAAAAAGTTTGCTGTGTAACTGAGTCAGAAGGGACCTATAGGGAAATGGGTACTCAAGGGGATTCTAGGCTAATGTAGTACTTTGCTTAGTATACAAGTACTTTACCTATATAAAAATGCTTTAGGAGCAAGTGCTGAGCTTTTGAGATAGAGAATAGACTGTTTAGATTGCAAGTAGAGAAGTTCTAAGGGAAAAATTGAAGAGCAGACTTTACGGAGCCAGAAATAGTTTAACCTTGTTTAACCGGCGCTGCCCGATGGTGCTCTGTGGGCAACTACGCGCTACATCACGCAAAAGCGCGCTAAAGCGGGCCTTATAGCAGGGGGCTGAAAAGAGCCAGGAATTGACCCAAAACGGCCAATAGACTACAAGTTTCTGGCTGGAACCACTGCTCTAGGGACAAATAGGCTGCTAACATTAATTAATTCATACTGTTTTACTGTTTTTTACAATAAATGAGGTATTTTACCTTTAGGAGCTTACATCCTTTGGCAACTTTGCTGGTGTGGATTATTGTGAGCTATGAAACCATTCCTACGTTGGGTTCTTATTTTGCAATGTGAGTTTGTGCAGCATTTTTTGCTAGTATAAAAGAAAAGTGATAGAATATGTTTACATTGTCAAGAAGAATAAACTACAGAACATGTTTTTGAAATGTAAAAGAATAAAAAAGTTATGGGGAAAACTATGTAAAGGAGATTTTTTCAAAGATATAAAAAGTGGATAAAATAAACATGGATATGATTAAATATGGATATAAGAATACAAATAAAGAATATGTTAAAAGAATAGATACAAAGTTATTTTATGTTATATGGATTATATGAAATGAAAGAATAAATGAAATTATGTGAAATGGTGAATGGATTTTAGCAACTATACAGCAAAGTGACTCCTCCAGGTGCATCTGCAGTTAACTCCTACTGACGCCTCTAGGTGTCAAATATTGATTGTTCATATTTGGATCGATAATTCCAAAACCATGCTATGTACAAGGTTTTAAAAGATTTCATCTAAAATATTACACAGTGGCAAACTCAACTGCATTAATATTTGACCTCTGTCTAGTGCAGGTAAATAGATATTAACAGTTATTTTTATCATATTAATTTATATAGATATAATTTTCCAATTTTTTCTAAATATCTGAAAAACCAAGTAATACAGACAGAACTCTTTAGCCTCATGTGGAAACTCTTAACTAAATGAACAAAACGGTGCTGACAATATATGTGTAACTTGAGTGGTTGCTGAGATATTGTAAGTTGTTTACAAAATATTAGAAATGTAATAGTGTATTTACTGTGATTTATAAAATTTGGTTTAAGATATAGAGCCTAAAGAATACTACCACTATAAAATAGTTTGTATTTATATTTCTTTCACAACCTCTATGGTTTCAGAAATATGAACATTTGTTTGAAATGTGAAGACATAATTTCATTCTGTCAAAAGACTTAGGCTCCGCCGTTTGGGATTCACAGTGCAAACTTCCTGAGCTCCATTGCAGTGAATAAGTTAAGTAAAATCAGACGGTGGTTATGGAAAAAGGAGTGGGGGTCTAATAGGGATGAACATTTAGTATGATTGAAAGGAAATAATGAATATGTGTAAACAGATTTGTATATTTATATATTTGTACATGTGTAAATATTTTGTAAATAAGAGTTAATTTTGTATATAAATAAAGGACTCCTACTCTTTTAGATAAGGACCTTGGGATTTTTTTACATCCACTTGAGCTACTATCTACTTAAGCAGAAGTGACCTTGTTTTAACATCTCATCCAAAGGATGACACACACAGCTGTGCACCCCCCTTATGCTGCACTCGTGTGGGTATCATCCTTCAGATGAAATGTTAAAACAAGGTCCCATCTGCTTACATACACAGACACACTCTGTACGTGCACTTCTAAGTTTCATTTTCCTATGTACCTCATATTTTCCTACAGTCTCCAGGTTAACTTAAGGTGTCGACAAGACAGGCAGATATCTGACAGAAGCTATAAGCAATTTTTCAACAAGACTGGACAGATGGGGTGAACACAGTTTGAAGCATAACTTTGTGAAATCCTTTGGATATCAGTAAATGCATTTTGTGTGTGTTAGAAATACCTGAGTCACATTATAAAGGAGGAGTAGTTCACGAGCCCAGCAAGTTGTATGAAGTCATGTAGAGGATCCCTAAAGCCTGCAAAGGAAGAAGTGAAGAATATCGATAATTTTAACAGATTTAGAATGCTGTCTAGAGAAAAATGCACCGTGGATACAAACCACTCGATTTTCTAAAACTGGACTTAAAAATGTTTTCATTTCATTTGTGAAACTTGAAACAAATGTCTATTTAAAATTCAAAAGATAGAATTTATAAGTTGTTTTTTTTATGCTGAGAAAATATCTTCTGTCCTTCAAACTGGACAGTAAGGTTTATTATGCTGTGTGCCCCAAGCATATGTGTGGTGTTTGCCTACAGCAGGGGTAGGCAACTTGTGGCTTTAGAGCTGCATGCGGCTCTTCTACCCTCTGTAGTGGCTCCCTATAGCTTTGAAAAAAATAATAATATGGAAATAAATAATGGCTATTTTTATTTTATTTTTTCTTTCAAAGCGAACACCTCTTATTTTGGAGATTGAGGTGATACTGTGACACTAAAATAAAAAAAGTGTTTTAATATTTAATCAACTAAAATACGCATCATATCTAATCTTGACTTTTTGACCCCCTGTATGCTAACCATGGATAATCCAAAAAGAAAAGTATTGGAATAAAATAAAGAGTTTAATTCTGTGTGGACAGATTCATTTGCTTTCATTGCCAAAAGTGCTGGCTTACCTGTATGCTTGATATGTGGTGAGAAAAAATGAAATGTTTAAGGACATTTCCAAAACAAACACTCAACATTTGCTGAAAAGAACCAAGCAGGAGATGACTGAAAAAGCGATTTTGGAACTGCTGTGGAAAGCTGATCATAGCAAATACACTTTCAAAAAATGAATCACGTCTGTAAACTCAACTACTGCTGCTAGTTTTGTGGCAGCTCAGGGGATAGTAAGGTGTATAAAGCTGTTCACAGATGGAGAATACATGAAACAATCATTCATTACAATATCAGAGCATCTATTCTCGGATTTAAAAAACAAACTTGAAATTGTTCAGAAAATTAGAGATATGCTTCTCTCTGCAAAGACTGTCAAAGACATGATCATCAACATGACAGGAAACATCGCCAGTCAACAAACTGAGGACATTAATTCGACTCCAGCATACTCATTCACCTGTGATGAGTTAAAAGATGTACACAATACTGAGCATACAGCATTGTTGTATAGATATGTGAACTTTGATGGGCCGCAAGAAGAAAAGATTGAGTTGATACCACTAAAAGGCCAAACACGGGGGGGGGGTGCATTTGTGAGGCTGTGATGAATTGTTTAAAAGCCAAATAAATAAACACCACATACATGATGTCTATGGCTACTTATGGGGCACCTTGTATGAGAGGAGCACAGAAGGGGTTTGTGACTTTACTTTGGAAGTCACTGGATCGAAAGCTGCTGACGTTTCACTGCATTCTGCACCAAGAAGCCTGAATGCATGGAGATGATGAACCTTGTCATTCAAACAGTGAAGAAAGTAATGGCAAAGGGGTAGACCACCAACAAATCTGTTCATCGTTAGATGAAATTGACATATTCAGATCTCCTGCTGCATAACAAAGTCTGATGGCTGTGTTGGGGAGAGGTGCTGAAAAAGTTTGCTGCATGTCCAGAACATGTGAAAAGTTTCCCTGAAAGCAAGGGACTCACCTATTCTGGACTGGAACATCTAGAATGGCTGGAAAAGCTGCACGTCATGGTGAATATGACACTGCACCTCAACATGTTGAACAAAAGTCTTCAGGGAAAGGGGAGCATGGCCCTGCAGATGCTGGATGATGTTTTGGTGTTTGAGCACAAGATGACGGTGTTTGCCAGAGATGTACAGAGAAGTAGACTCTCTCACTTCCCCTCCCTGAGAGAGTTCAAAGAAGCACACAATCACATAAATTGTGAGTATTTACAGTGTGCAATCATCGTAATGCAAACTGCATTTGGGGAAAGATTCTGTGAGTTCAGAAAGGAAAGTAACACATTATTTTTTATTTATTTTATTTTTTTATTTATCATTTGTTGACCGGGAAAGTCCAACTAGGTTCCACAGAGACTGTTTTCAGCGGAGGCCCGGGGAGAAATGCTCCAGATGCATGTCTTTGGAATGTGGGAGGAAACCCACGCGAACACAGGGAGAACATGCAAACTCCACACAGAAGGCACCCCAGCCGAGAATCGAACCGGAGAACCTCTTGCTGTGAGGTGACAATGTTAACCACTGCACCACTGTGCCGCCCAATTATCCTTTCCTGTCACACCCCTGGACATCGACCCATCCCTGCTGAACATGTCCTCATTTACAGGAAGGAGTAAGTCAACCCAATTTTGAAATTGAACTGGCTGACATAGCTGATAAAGAATTATGGGTGTCTAAGTTCAAAAGCCTGACAGGTGATCTCAAAGACATTGCCTGTCAGAAGGCCATTCTTGCTCAGAAGCACAAATGCAGCGATATTGAAAACCTCTCCAAACGTGAAAAACTTGTGTTTGAAACATGGAATGTCACTCCTGACACTTATACGAACATGAAGAAGTATACATTTGGAGTCCTGTCTATCTTTGGATCCACATACTTATGGGAGCAGGTTTTCTCAAGCATGAGCTACATAAAATGCAAATATCACTCGCGCTCAAAGTCACATCTTACAGCCCTGATATAGAGAAGCTCTGTAGTGTTGTTCAGAAGCAAAAATCGCATTAAACAGGTGAGAACACTATCATTTAATAGGGTATTATTTTGCAGAAAAGTATTTATTTTGGATCCTGAGATGATGTAGTTGTGTTTTATGTTCAGGCTTGACAAGTGATTGTTGTACATGGCTGAGGAAAAAACAGAAGAGGATGACGGCACACTGAAATGGACTTAACTCATAATTAAAGACAAACTAGCCTATTTTTATGTTTACTCTTTTTAAAGCTATTTGGCTGCAGATATATGTTTTATTTATTTCAAAGTGGGCTACTTTTTATTTTATTAATTTTTCCACAAATATGGGAAGAACTCAAACAGGCCTGCATAGGTCTTTGATTTCAAAGTAAGCCTACACAGTGTTCTTTTTTTTCCTTCTCTTCATAAGAGTTTGGTGTTATCCTTTGTTATAACAGGTAAAAACAGCGATACAATTTTACTAGCTTTCTTTTTGTAGTTCTATCATTTTATAAATGCAACAAACTGTAGTTCTTATATAATAACTATATATAAAACTTTATAGGCTGTGTATGTGTTATCTTCACTTTAGGAGTCAAACAGGTTTTGTGGCTCCAGATGAAGTTTATTTGGTGGGAGAGGGGCCAAAAATGCCTCTTTTGATAGTGAAGGTTGCAGACCCCTGGCCTAGAGCTAAATGCACCATCCAAATGGACAGACACACACATACACACACACACACACACACACACACACACACACACACACACACACACACACACACACACACACACACACACACATACATACAGTAGATGTGCCTCTTATCCAGGATGATCTGGGTCCTGGGTCAAATAATTGCTCACAGACACTTCACATGTATCTTACATGCAGAGGTTGTGAGAATCAAAATTATGAATAGGAAATCTTCTAGCTTAATGCCATTAAGTCATACAGCTAGCAATACTTCATTCTGCCTCAAAAAAGTCATCCTTAATGCTTCAGACACACGCACTCACATCTCAACTGTCCATAATTTTGACTCCTATATTTGGTCAGCTCCTCATAAAATGTTCTGGTTTTCTGGTAAATCTTTGACACTTGAAGACACTAAATAATGATATTTGCATTTCAGACTTCATATTTTTTCAGAAAATAGTGCAAAACCTATTATTTTAGCAACCTTCTACGTTTAAGAGCAATATTTAAAATCTATCCCTATTTTGGGCCTTTTCCCCCCATTATTTTTGGTTTTGTTCAGATTTCTTATGCTAACAGATTAAGAGGGATGGTCAGACATTTCAAAGCAAAAATCTTACTTCATTATTTTTATGTATTGTTTTACTATTAACAAATGCATTTATTTGGGCTGGATCAACAGTTTAATGGATAAAACATTAAGAACATTTTGTCTGTTTGCTTTCACATTCTAGGAGGAAATATTCCACATCTGGGTAAAAGAATGTTAAAAAGTATGGATCAGGTTTACTGTTATCTGGAGCCTTTAGACATACAGTAGCTATTGTCTGCTTATTGTCATGTTCCTCTCCTGGCTACTGTCCTGCACTGAGAAAGTGATTAACTAAATGGGGAAAAAAATGTATGAATTTACAAGACATACTGAATCATCACTTTCATATTGGTCACTAAAAGCTGAGAGTTCTTAAAACCCCATTTTTTTCTTTCTTACTTTTGTTCCCCAGTGAACCCTTCTTTCCATGTCCTAGTTTACTGATAGGGCAATAGTTGAGTGGTGGTGGGCCTACTTCCAGGGAGGCTCATAGTTTCATATAGGTTCATAGGTAGGTACTAGGCTATCTGCCTGAGGGCATTTATAAGCCTAGCCAGAATGTTTTGGCTTTAGCTGCCCCCTTAGATTAGTTCCCTGTGCCTCTGTCCAGCAAAGTCACTGAAGTGATCCGCGGGGTAAACTTTCTGTTTCCCATTCACTCGTCAAGGTTTCTTTTGAAGAGTGTTAGCGAGGAGCTCTGCCTAATGTAGATTGGAATCTTGTTCCAAAGCCTGGGAAGTCTCTGGGACAGGAATCTATCCCTCCAGCACATCCTATTTATTGTTGTGGTGAGGTTTAGATCCCTATTGCATGTGGCTCGAGGGGATAAGGTTTTGTTTAGGTGGAGCATGTCATCAATTCTGGGTTGAACATGGCCTTGTATGTCAGGCATGCATCACCTCTGAGTAGGTGGTATGCAACCGAGTACAGCTGGAGTTTCTTCAGTCGAGCTGCATAAGGCATCTGTTTGAGGCCAGTGATCCTCTTGGCGAGGTACTTCTGTGGTCTTTCCAACTGTTGCAGGTGTCTTGTAAGGTACATCCCAAATGGGGCGTTGTACTCTATGATGGGTCTGATGAGTGATGAGTAGAGGGGCACAATGACCTCTTTTGATCTGGATGCGAACCCTTTTGTGATTAGGTGGGCCATGTAGAAGGATTTTCTAACCACTTTGGCAATGTGATTATCAAAGGTGAGATTATTATCTACTTGGGTCCCCAGATCCCTTATTACATCTTCCATATTTAGGGGACTACCACCTATGTGGTAGTTTGTGGGTACTTTGTTTTTTCCAATGGGGATGACTATGCACTTTTTGACATTTAGCTTGAGGCCATGATTTGACACCAGGTATCTGTCTCAGTGAGACCCTTTTGGAGGATGTCTGTGTCAGCCGGAGAGTCAATTATAGCCCCTAGTTTGCATTTCTCTGCGAACTTGGTCAGCCATAGTCCTCCTGTGCTTGCCTGTACCTCTGAGAAGTATGCCAGTTGTAACCAGTTTAGAGTCAGACCTAGCTCCTGCAACTCTCACCATGTGGGCTCTGTCCGTGAGCCAGTTGCCAACCCATCTTGTGACGTAGGGGTTTATGTTCAGGCTAGTGAGCTTGTCTATAATACCAGAATGGAGAATGGTGTTGAAGGCCTTTGCGAGGTCTAGGTAAGCTGTGTGTACTACCTTTCCCTCATCTATAGCCGTGGTAACCATCTCAAAGAAGTCCACTAGGTTTAGGAGGCATAATCTGCCCTTAACAAAGCTGAACTGGGTAGGGCCCAGTGTTTGGAGGTTTCCAATGTCTCTGTTAATGAGTTCAATGATGATGCACTCCATAGCCTTGCAGACCAAGCTAGTCAAGCTTATAGGACGATAGTTCCCGGGGTCTGTTGTGGCTCTACCTTTGTGAAGCAGAATAACCGTTGCTGTGCGCCACTCTATGGGCACATAGCCTGTGGAGAGGCTGAGTTTGAACAGTGTGTTTAGGTGAGGGGTTAGTTCGTCTTTGAGCTCGTGTAGGGCTCAGCCTGGGACACCGCCCGTTCCCATTGATGCTGTGTTTTTGGCTTTGGAGAGGGCTGTTTTAACATGAGTGTCTGTGATTTCAGGGACTCTACATTCTTCTGGTATGGTTATGGGCCCTTTTGGGGGTGAGAGGGGGGTGAAGTTTGCACTGAACCTGTCTGCCAGGATGTTGGCGATATCTGTCAGTTCAGTGTATTTTATGCCATTCTGCACTTACTCCGAGCAGATCTGTGCATTGCCACTTAGATTCTTGACATAGCTAAAGAATGCCTTGTGGTTATCTTTGGAGTTCTTGGCAATTTTCTTTCAAAGCTCGCCTTGGATGATTTTATCAGGGATTGTAGTTTCTTGCTGATACTGATCAGGGATGTCTTCCCTTCTTGGGATTTTACTCTTTTCTCTACTAGTTTCCTCCTTCTATTGTATAGTTGTTTATGGCAGGAGTCCACCAGACTGGTTTCCTTTTCTTGGAGGAGTGAGTCTTGGTTTTGCTTGGGATGGCATAATCCATGCATTCTCGCAGGAGTCCACCAGACTGGTTTCCTTTTCTTGGAGGAGTGGGTCTTGGTTTTTCTTGGGATGGCATGATCCATGTAGTCTCGTAGCTGCCCGTAGAATGCATTAGTAAAGGATTTTGCAGCTTGGACAGCGTTATCCTTCAGCATGGAGGATTTGAAACTTTCCACCTCAGTCTTAAGTAACGTGAAGTTTGCTTTTGAAAAGTTTTCCATGGTGGTTTCCTTGTCCGGGAGTGAGGGCGGAATGTGGATATCCAAAGTGATTTGTTTATGGTCAGATCTAACCAGCGAGGGGTTGACCTCTGGTGTGGAACACCGGTCGCCCATGTTGGTGATGACCAGGTCCAATATGTTGTCACCTCTGCTGGGAGTGTTGATCAGTTGAACCAGGGCGTTTGAGCTTATAAATTCTAGGAAATGTTGGGCAAGGGAGTTAGTACTTGAGTAGTTCTCCCAGTTAATGTTTGGGTAATTGAAATCACCCAATATTAGGTTGTTTGGTAGGACCTTTATGTTTCCCAGTGTTTCCAGAAAAACGGAATGGGGTTCCTGGGACATGGTGGGTGATCTGTAGCAAGCTACAATTTGAATTGCAGTTTTGCCCATTGTTAGTTGCACGTGGATAATCTCTGAAGCATCTTGCTGTGCCACTAACCTGGAGGTGTGGGTATCCTTGATGAATATGGATACACCCCCTGCCTTTTGTATTTCGGTTCGGGTTCTGTGGCCGAAATGTATGGTATGAGTTGTAGCCTGGCAGTGCTGTGGTGCTCTCTGGAGCCTTAAACCAGGTTTCTGTTACTGCACATATATCGATTTTCTCCATACTGAGGAGTGCTTTGAATGTGTGCATTTTGACGTTTAGACTTCTGGCACTGAGTAGCATTACCCTCAGTTTTTTGTTACTTGTGCTATTTACGGCGGTGGGCTTGTCTTTTGAGCCTTGCCTAAAAAAGACACTATGGGGGTGGCAAGAGCCTTGGCCAGTATTCGAAAGCCTAAGGGTGACAAGTGCAAGCCATCTCTAGCGAAACAGAGTGGCTTGTCGAGCATGTCATCCCAGGCGGACAGACACTGGATCCCCTTTGAATGACACCAGAAACTTAGCCAATTGTTGAAATTGAGATTTTTTTCTTTATACCGTGGTATCATTCTTGGTGAGGGCAGGATGCTACTCAGGGTCAGGGTCATAACGGCCTGGGCTACGTGATCAGACAGCTCTTCCATGTGTCTTTTCATGTAGTCCAGGGAGGTACAGCTCAGGTCATTCACACCAACATGGACAATGACAGAGTCATATTTGTACTTGTTCTGGAGTGGCCTGAGTGCTTTTGTTATTTGGCGAATCCTGGGACCCGACAGGCAGCTAACAGTAACCTTCTACTTATTCAGCCTAGTGAGTGGGACATCAGTGTGCCTGACTATAGAGTCACCTATTACTAGTATGTTGGGTATGTTATTTTGCCTTAAGGGCTGTGATTGCATGGCACACTGGTTTTGTGAAGTATGTGTTTCATGGTTTGTGTTAGGGGTGGAGGTTGCTTGGATGTCTGCTTTGGAGGTCTCTGTTGCTTTTGCAGATTTTTATTTAGAGCCTCAGAGTATGTTTTTATGTATTTATGTGTGCTTTTTGCTGGTGCTGGTTTAATGGGTCTATGTGAAACTAGTGGTGTGACGCAAGTATTTCCCTTCTCCTCTTAACTGTCTGATCCAGTCTTGGGTTGAGAGAGCTTAGTCTCCAGTTTGGCTGTATAATTGCATCTCTTGCATGTATTAGTGTTTGGTGGTAGGAGGAGAGGGTTGTCTGTGTACACGAGGCAGTTGTAACATTGCCTCAAAATGCCCAGATTCACCAGTTGGACTGGGGAGTACACCTGAAACTGCCCTTTGGACATGCCTGGATAGGTACAGTGATCTGTTTTACTGGATGGCTGGTAAGGTCGAATAGAGAGCCTTGTCCTTCTGTACAGTACAGGAGGGTCTAATGCTAGGGTTTATAAGTGCTTGCTATGTGTTTTGAGCAAGTGTCGGGCTGAGAAATGAATGGCTTGAGTGCTTAAGTTGAATGTTTGCCTAGTTCCAAGGGTAAAATTGAAGAGGAGACTTTGTGGAGCCGGGAATAGTTTTACCCTAGCGAACCGGCGCTGCCCGGCACGCAAAACCTGGTGAATGCAATATTTATAGCAGGGAAATGAAAAAGATAGAAATTAGTCCAAAAATGGCCAATAAACTACTAATTTCTGGGCTGAAACCACTCCTCCAGGGACAGATAGGCTGCTCAATGCTCCCCTCTCTCACAGGTGAACAGAGAAACTTCCTTCTATCCAAGTAAGGTATGGGCAAACACAGAGATATGTAACACAGCCCTGAATTCAGCACTAACCTGAAAACTGGACTATACTAGCTTAGAAAGATGGGAAACAAGTATATATATATTTTTTGTTTGTTTGTTTTCAGAAAATAAAGCAGATACAATAAAAAAACACTTAAAATGCACAGAAAATGGTACTTATTGTTATATATATCGCAGATCAGAGTTGTAGTCAATGCCCCTAGTAATAAAGTAGGAAGAAACACAAATACAGTAAAAGCAGATGAATAAAGTGCAATTTTTTAATATATAAAACAATAGAAAACAAACTGATTTAAACAAGTTACCCAATTAACCAGAAAAAAGCTCAAAACTGAGCCCTGTTCCAGCAGTCTTCAATCAGACAAGTTGTAACTGCACACTCCTGCTACTAGGGTGCAGGGGAACCTTCTCCAAAAAAAGATGGCCTGGATCAGTGCTCAAGTTATACAAAAAAAGCTAGATTCAGCAGGCCTGAATCTGGTCTATGCTCCAGCAAACAAGGCACACCAATTTCAGAAAGAAACAGTTCAAATAAGCAGGCACAATAAGCCTGTGACCAGAAATACCCAGCTCAGAAGGGCAGAATCCAGCTTCTCCTCCTACAACAGTGCAGACCGCAAACCTTCTTAAAGTAGAATAACTGGCCTGAAGCCCAAGTGCTTAAACCAGCACTAATACACTTTTAGAATAGCAGACACTGGGCCTTCAATCAGCAATTCCCAGCTTAGAAGGATGTAAGCTACCTGTCCTGCCACAACAGTGCAGACCACAAACCTTCTTAATGTAAAGCAACCTGTATGAAGCCCAAGTGCTTAAAGCAAAACACTTAGAATAACAGTTGCAATTTAATCAGGCTTTTTTTTTTTAATAAATGTGGCAGAATAAATAAAATTGAGTACTTTTAAGAAAAGCAAAATAAAGTAGGAGGAAACACAAATACAGTAAAAGCAGATGAATAAAGTGCAATTTTTTTAAGTGCAAGGAGAGAGGAAGGAAGAACCTAAGTAGGTTGGCCTTCTCAAATTTTCTCTCTGTATTAAGTAGAGTGAACACTAGGCTCAGAATATGATCTCACTGTACTTGGTTAAGTGAGGAAATGAGATGGACACAGGAAGAGTGTTCTAATACAGACTTACAGGAGGGGCGGGCAATTCCAGAGCCACCAACACTAATACCAACACAAGAACAGGGAGAGTGGGTAGGGAACTAACTGCAGAGAGACACACAGCACACTGTTCAATGGAACACACAACTAGGAAACAAGAAAAATGAAAATACAGTACTTTTAAAACTGCAAGTTTGTACTTAACAGAAGACTAAAATACACTACTGCAAGTTTCACTTAACTTCAGCTTCTAATGCAGATGATTGTAGCCAAGCAATTCTCTCAGAAGTTGAGCATAAAATGATTTCTCAAACTTTGTGGCAAGCACTTAAAGTACAGAGGAATCCTTCTAGGCTATTAAACATCAGATAACAAAGAAGTGATAAGACCACCACCCCCACTTATAGCAGAGAGACACACAGCACACTGTTCAATGAAACACAATTAGGAAACAAAAAAAATGAAAATACAGTACTTTTAAAACTGCAAGTTTGTACTTAACAGAAGAATAAAATACACTACTGCAAGTTTCACTTAACATCAGCTTCTAATGCAGATGATTGTAGCCAAGCAATTCTCTCCGAAGTTGAGCATAAAAGGATTTCTCAAACTTTGTGGCAAAAACTTAAAGTACGGAGGAAGCCCTCTAGGCTATTAAATATCAGATAAAGAAGTGATAAGACCACCACCCCCTCTTATAGCAGAGAGACACACAGCATACTGTTCAATGAAACACACAATTACGAAACAGAAAAAATGCAAATACAGTACTTTTAAAACTGCAAGTTTGTATTTAACATAATACTAAAATACACTACTGCAATTTTCACTTAACTTCAGCTTCTAATGCAGATGAATGTAGCCAAGCAATTCTCTCAGAAGTTGAGCAGCTCATGTCTCCATGTGCGTGCCTCTGCTCTAACTTCAGAGCATGGCATGCAATGGTGAAATGAGGGCATCAACTGCTGATTGCAAGTAGCTAATCTTTTCTGTGCAAACCTCCCACCTTGGAAGCTAACATCCCTGCTACGTTTTCTAGTTTCCACCAGAGGATCTCATAGCCAAACACACCTTCAAGATATATACACACAACCCTTACCTCTCCCTGGGATATGTAAGCTGACAACAGACACCCATTTCCCATATTCCCTTGTCAGCTTCTTCAGTATCTATGCTGCTACTCAAACACCAATCAGCAGAATTATAGTCAGGGCTCCAGCTCCCTACACCTAGGAGACAACTACATTAAAGACCCATAATAATGCAGTATTAATAAATAATGAGCCAATATAACAGTTTTTCCGAAAAATGATTTATTAAAACAAAAATCTAGCCAAGCTAGATTTTCTACTGTGTGATTCTTTAAAACCTCTTGTATTAGAGGTAACATGGGATATATGCAAATGACCCCTTAAGGACATCAGGTGTTTCAGCTATATGGTAGTTCTGAATGCCCATGAATTTTTTCCTTTTTAAGTCTGTTATGGACAAATTCGGGGCAATAAAGCCAAACCCCACTAGTTGCGGACAGGCATGTCTTTTAGTTTTTACTGATTGGTTTGGCTGCGTGATCTTGTTACTCATTGTTTTAGTTTGTTAGTTGGGATATTTTGCAGACACCCTAATGGTTATGGACATCAGCTGGGTACGACAGCCTTGTGTTTCCAAAGGTTAGCCAAATAGTCCACTTATGCTGTTCTAATGAGGCCATAAGAAGGCTGAAACATGCATGCTTGCAGCCAGTGGGTTTTGCTTTATTGGCCTGAATTTGTCCATAACAGACTTAAAAAGGAAAAAGGCATGGGCAATCAGAACTGCCATATAGCTAAAACACCTGATGTCCTTAAGGGGTCATTTGCATATATCCCATGTTACCTCTAATACAAGAGGTTTTAAGGAATCACATAATGTAAAATCTAGCTTGGTTACATTTTTTAGTTTTTACTAATTGGGTTTGTCTGTGTGACCTTGTTACTCATTGTTTTATTCTGAAAACTGTTTTATAACAAATACAACAGCATTTTGAGAAGCTGCAACACTTCGGTTTTGAACTTACCTTTTTTTTAAAGAACAAAATAATAAAAATGTCTTGAAGTACAGAAGCTATTAACATTACCTTCCTGCATTGCACTCACATCCGTAGATTTGTAAGTAGGACTAAGTAGATATTCCACAGGGGCAAAGCTTAAGCTGTGAGTTTCCTTTCTATTCTGTTCTTTCAGCTTCTGTTTAGACTCTGAAATGGAAAAAGCAATGCTAAAACATTGCATAATACTAAATGACATTAGCCACGCTGCGGTATCATGCCTAGTTTCTAATACCCCTGTGTTCTTGCTATATTTTTATATTTCTTCAAGAGTTTTGAAAAGAGACAAATGATGTATTAAGCTGTACAGCTGTTTTGATGAAGTTCAGATGGCTGTGAGTTATGCCCCCAACACCACAAACATGGAATTGTGTTATTGAGACTGTGGAACAACATGTCAAGGGTGTTGCATTTCTGTGGTGCTGTCCAGTATTATCATTAACATGTGGTCTCATTTGCTTATTCACAAAGATGATAAAGATCTTAGGCATTTGTCAACAAAAATCATAGTCTTTTCCCAGTGCCCTGGCCATATGCCCACTAGTCAGTAAAGGTACCAGGTTTTGGGTCTCTGCTGATAAAGGACCATGGAGTCAATGCAACCAAACTGAGCAATACAATGCAATAAATAAATAAAATATGAAGTAAGAAAGAGGACGAGAAGATATGCTCATATAGGGAAATATGCAACTGGAGTTGTGGTATAACTAACCTTTGGCTTAAAGATCCAATTAAATGTTTACAGTTCTAAATGAGCTTTTACTGATTGTATATAAGCTTTGAATTCAATCCTGCTGTTTTCCTGGAGAGAAGTAAATCAATTCATCTATATAATCAACAGATGGTGTTGTTATTAAGGGCTGTTCCTGACTAAAAAAAAAAAACTTGCTAAGCATCTAGCTCAACATTTTAAGTGAAGCACCTAAACGTCAGAAACCTGCATTCAGAAACATTCCTACTGTCAAATAACCTACTGCTTTGCTGGAACAAACAAATTTGTAGACCATAATCATCTAATCATCTATTTTGCTTAGTACTGGAAATAGTTAACCTCCTTAATGGATAGTGAATCTTGCTTAATTGAGGTTCCTACAGCAATTGTCTCTGCAGGTACTCATGTGGCTATAAACTCTGTAAGGGAAGCTCAAGTTTCAATACCATTAGATTATACTTTTTCTGGAACTGCTAATGGCAGCATAAAATACAGTCAAGACTCAAATGAATTTCCTCTAATGTAACTATTATTGTTCCAAGTGGAGTTTTGCCATTGGTGAACATTGCCTTCATTCAGGAGCTATCAGTAGCAGCTACAGCCATTCAGACAGTCCCCTACATAAAACAAATGTCTGGTTTCATCAACAACATGCTGAAAAAATAAAAGGATGCTTTTTGTAAAGTGTCCATTTATAATTTGTTTTTGGCAGACATTGAGTTAATCCAAGACTGAGCAAAATTTAATTTCTTGATTCCAAATGACTGAGAAGTTTTCCACATCAGCCTCAAAAAATCAGTTCCATTCAGCAGAATTCTTATATGTCAGGTCTCAAAATAAAGAGCATGGAAAAAGGTGAAAGCTGCTGAAACTGAAAACCATTGATTTGGAATTATGATCTCACTGACATTTCTGCTTTCTGGGGATACCTGAACACTCTGAAGGAATATGGTACAGAAGCTGGATGTTTCACTATACAGAACACTAACCATTTCAAAATGAAATTAATCAAGGCAGCAGCAATAGACAACTGACATAGCTCACTGTTCAAGTTCTCCTTAAATGAGGAGGTATTTTTAGCAAAATGTATTTCATTTACAGACAAAAATGTAATCCTGCAAGCTGGTATAACAAAGAAAGGTGAAACTATATCAGGCTATTGTATCTATCATAATCTCCCATGTTTTGTTGAGCAACTTTGAAACATCTGTTGCTGCAGATTCCGAATGTTTAAGTGGAGTATCAGGAATTTGAAAAGGGTATTATATAACCCTTGGTGATAATCCTTAACACCCATGAATTAGATGTTATGGTTTGCCAGGCTAGAGGGTATAAGAAGAAGCAAACCCCGACTGCCTCCAGAATGCAGTAGTTGGGCAATCATGTACGGATGCTGATATGGTTTCTCTGTGAAAGGTCCATAGAAACCTTGATTCTGCGGAGTGCCTCTACCCCAAGGGTAACGTCTCATAGGATTGTTGCTGCCTCTGGGGGATGTCCCCAGCAGTCTACTGATAAAACTTTGTGACTTCTTGAACCACATTTTCTCCCTCCTTTTTGACTCCTGGAAAAGGATCTTTGAGGAGTTGAAAAGCAAACTGCAATGGCAGACAAGGTCTTACCATCCTGCTCACTCCTGGTAAGCTTTGCCTTTACTTTTGGTCCAAATAAGGTGCAACTGTCATGGGAGGCATCTATGAAGGAGATCTTAAAGCTTTCTGCAAAGTTGCAAAGCTGCATCCAGGCATGATGTTGTGTGGTTATACCTGTGCTGACTGCTTGTGCTGTGCCATCTACTGCATTGGATAGTAGTCTCATGGCAACATTCAAGGATGACTAGGGTAGACAACTGGGTATCCACAGTTTTCTGGATATCCAGCAGTAAGCTACTAGCCATGGAATTTGAAAATTCCTTGATCAAATCCCTCTGGAAATGTGTCACATGTGCCATATAGTTCAGCCACGGACAGCAAATGCCTCTGAAGCATATGTCTACTTCCCCAGTCTGTCCAAGGCTCTTGACTCTCTGTTAGGGGGATGAATAGAGGAACTTTCTAAAGACAGTTCCTTTTTTGTGGCTGCTGCTATCACCATGGCATCTACAGGGGGACACTTGATCCAATGTTTTCTTTCTTTCAGGGAAACTAAAATGTTAGCTGTTTTTTTTTCAAGATGGGCTCTGCCACATCAGGTTCCTTCCAGGCCTTCTGGGTGATGAGGTCAACTAAGTCGTCAAGAGGAGGGACCATCCAGGTGGTCTAGGACTATTCACTGAAAGCACATTTCACTGAAACCCATTTCACTGTGCACAATTTACTGAAAGCTCAGTTCACTGAAAACACAATTCACTGAAACACATTTCACTGAAAGTTATATATGGCCTTTCCCCCACTGTAGTGCGACCCTGGAGTTAGAATATATAGTAAGGGTGGGGGTGGGGGGCACATTGGGGGGTGTGGGAGGCGTAGCCCCCCACCTATTTTAAATATTTTGAACTGTACACATGAATACTTGCAAGTTCAATAAATTACTCTTTTCTAAATGTAATATATATATACATATATATATATATATATATATATACAAACTATGTGGGGGGGGCTGTGCCCCTCACACCCACCAATGCGGGGGGCAGTGCCCCCCCTTACTATATATTTCTAACTCCAGGGTCGCACTACAGTAGGGAAAATGCCATATATAACTTTCAATGAAATGTGTTTCAGTGAATTGTGTTTTCAGTGAATTGAGCTTTCAGTGATTTGTGCACAGTCATTTGAGTTTCAGTGAATAGTCCTAGACCCCTCCCAGGATGTTGAAAGGCTGGACCCAAAAGTTTTGAGAAACACTGACAGATCAGATGAAGGGGTCTCTGTGGACCTCCCCCTCCCTGTTTCAATAATTCAAGGATGTCTCCAAAAAAGACATCTTGGGGGGGGACCTTGGGGAGCCTTCTCCTTCATATAAGCCAGTGTCTTCTGTGATTGATGCAGGAGATGAGTCAATATGCTTCTGCTTGCAAGTCATCTTCCAAGCTCCAAATCATAGTTTCATATGTTCATAGGATGATACTAGGCTATTGGCCCTGAGGTCCTTATAAGCCTAGCCAAGAATTTCTCCCATGTTCCCACAAAGTCAGCACCTGTATTTACTGCCCAGCAGTGCCACAAGTGGGATCCCAGGTGTGTAGTTTCCGTTTCCCATCCAGTCATCCAGGTACCTCTTAAAGAGGGCTGGACAGGTACTCTGCTTAACATGGAGAGGGAGTCTATTCCACAGATGGGGGAGTCTCTGGGACACAAATCTATCCCGCTAACAAGTTCTATTAATGTCACAGACCAGGTTTAGACCTTGCATGTGGGTTGTCTGAGTGGATTTTGACTTATGGATATACAGCAACTCCATCAAGGCTGGGTCTGAGATGGCCTTCTATGCCAGACAAAGGTCACCTCTGAGCAGTCTGTATGAGACTGAGTAGAGGGACAGGACCTTTAGCCTATCTGTATAGAACAGGTGTTTGAAACCCTGGATTTTCTTGGTCAGGAACCTCTGTGGTCTCTGCAGCTGCTGCATGTGCTTGGCAAGGTAATTTCCAACTGCTGTGTATCTCCTTGAAAAGCTTTGGAGTCAACTCCAGTGCCCCTGAGCTGGCGCCAACACTTTGACTCCAAGATGCTCAGTGCCAATCGACTCAGAAAAGCCATTGGAGTCGAAGAAACAATAATCTTTGAATCCAAGGAAGGTACCCCAAGGATTTTGGGTCTGACCACTCCAAATCTGAAGAGTGGACTGGAGAAGAATAAATCAATTGTGGTGTGAATTGATGGAGGTTCTCAAGACCCGATGGGGTTGGAGCCGAAAGGACCCCCATTTGAATCTGCGTCCTAAGGAACTTCCTCATCATCCTAGCCACATCTACTTTGGATAGGCTCCTGAAAGATTAGAGAAAAGAAGTTGTAGAGGAGGGCCTGGAGTGTCTTCTGGGTGACTGCTCGAGGAATGGGAAAGGTAGCCTGGAAGAAATAGGCTCAAATATCAAAGGGGGGGGCTATGGATCTGAGGAGATCTTTCCATCTGGAGCTTAGGATACAGTAGAGTTGGATCTAGCTTTTTCAAAATGTCTGCTGGAGGCTCCGACAATGAAGCCAAAGTTAAGGTCGAAGTGTAAGGATGATCAGGAGACCTTTTACATTTCTCCTTTTCCTTGGTAAGAGAGCTTCCTTTTTTGTCATGCTTTTTAGGGGTTTAAGCCCCAGCAGCAAAACAAGATTTGGAAGGAAGAAGGCCCCTAAGAATAAGTTTGTTGTTCCTGTCAATCAAAGCTCGAGAATTAAATCCTGCACAAATATCACATTCTGCATCTAGGTGTTTCGGGCCTAAGCAATGTACCCATTCCCTGTGGGCATCAGAGTTTGGAATCTTGTGCCCATAGGAAGCATTTTTTTTTTTAAAACAGAAGGTTTATCTGACATTTTTACCAAAAAAAGTACAATAACAACTACTGTAGTAAAAAAAGGGAAAAGTTTCATATAGGCAGAATTTTTTTTTTTTTTTGGCAAAGAGTAAGGAAAAGAAAGAAAAGACTACCAACAATGTATTACAAAGTACTCACACAGTATGAGAAAAGGCTGTTTAAGGAGATGAAGGATATAAAAGTGTACAAGGGAGGTATAAAGATCGAAAGAACAACAAAATATAACTATCTATCAAGAAAATAGATGAAACTAAACTTACTTAAATCAAATACCAATGACTATATGAGTGCTAACGCTTGAGAGCGCGTAATCTACGTCTGTTCACAATGGTGGCAAACAAGATCTGAGGAATGTTAGGTTGGTGGGGCATTGTGGGTAAAGGGAGGAACTCAAGAGTTCAAGGATCCTACGATCTGGAAGAAGCAGTCAAGTCAGATCAGAGTATCAGATCTGAACCCAACAGTTGAGGAATGAATGAAAATTACAACATCAGATCTAAGCTATCAGAAAAAAAACTAACACTATTAGATTTTAGTAATTAGCCTACGTATCTCAAAGAGGGAGGATCAAATGCTTCACTTATCATGAAACAGGATGGAGCACTTGGTCAACACGTCTGGATAGGCATGCAGCAAATGGGATCTGAAGTAGTTCAGGCAGGAGAGGGGGAATTGTGGGTAGGGGAGGAGTCACAGCTCACAGATCCAATACTTTGGTATAAGGCACTGAGGCCAGATCCCCACATGTTGAATCAAATGTAAAAACACAACAATGGATCGTGAAATAAAAGGAAAAAAATCAGTAATATCATAAAATTACTAAGTAATAATATATTTCTTTTCAATTTATATCTCCCAGAAAACTGGACATGAACTATAAAAAGCTTATATCTTCGTTCATGTTTCAGAAGTAGAATGTGAGATTAAGACTTTGCATTTCATAAATAAATAGTAATCGGATCTAACAATATACTTAGAAAGATAAGTCCAACTGCAAGAATGCTTATAAAGCATTACTATGTTACATGTTGTTATACTGGTTTCACTTGTGTCCATGAATCACTTTCAGTAAACCACAGACAATCAAACCCCATAAAACAGTTTTTTTTTTAACAAAAACTGAGACTGTGTGATTTCAGAGTTAGCTATGGGGGTGAGTGAGAGTGACTTGCCCCTATCCAAACACAGAAAAATAAACTGTTGATGATCAGCTATTCAACTCAAACTGTCCATGTTTTGCTAAAGAGGTTCAAAGACATAAAACATATACATTAGATTTTTTTCTAATCTTTTTTCATTCACAGGTGCTGGGTATTAAATGTTTTTTGTTGTTCTGAAGGATACTTGCCTGTTCACAAAACTGACGGGAAAGTAACTATATCAGATATTTAAAACTTGTTCAGTTGTTATTAATGAATTATACCATCCTATAAAAATTAGAAACTTAATCAAATATAAACAATTCTAGCATGGTATTTCAAATTATGACAAAAAGCACATTTATCAGCTAGCACATCAGATCTGTAAGGGAGTTCTTCTGTGATTGTTTCTTCATGTGTTAATATACCTTAGATAATGGGCAAAATGAACATTAAACAAATGTCTTCCGGCAAGGTGTTAATGTACAGGTAATGCCCACTGAAAAACGAGTCTGATGATTCATGGCAGCATATTAAGCTGCCGTGATGACTAGACGGCAAAAAGCAAACTGTCACCATTTTGTTACACTTGTTATGTGGCACTTTGCTGTTTAGTGAGTATAAAAATTAAGTAAAAGACAAAGAAAAGAAATGCCTGTGTGTGTGTGTATGTGTGTGTGTGTGTGTGTGTGTGTGTGTGTGAGTGTGTGTGTGAGTGTGTGTGTGTGTGTGTGTGTGTGTGTGTGTGTGTGTGTGCACGTGCATGTGTTTGCAAGGCCGCTTGTGTATGTGAGTGTGAGTGACTGAGATGGATCTGACTGTAACAGGCAATCTATTGACACTGATTTATTAAACATTAGGGTTTATATAACTCAATGTTTATCATTATTTTTTAAATGTACTCATTAGAAGCTTAACTGAAAAGTCAACTGAATGCAAAATCATAGACTGTAAATGGGGGAAGGGGCAAAGAGTGGTAATACTTTGCAGTTTATTTACTTTTTTGTTTTGTTACTATTTATTTCCTCAGAAGGAGACTTCTGTAGTTATGAACATGCACAACAAAGTGGCTGTTAAGTGGTGTGTGTGTGTTTACATCTATGTATATGTATGTGAGTGTGTGTTTACATCTATGTACATGTGTGTCTCTGTCTGTGTTTTGAACATATATGTTTTTCTATGTATTTATGTGTGTCTGTACATCTGGTTTTTGTGTTTTTGAATGTGTTTGTGTGTGCCTAAATGTTAAATACTTATATCTGTAATATTTTTATGTAAAATACTTCCACCAGCAGAAGTACATATATTAAAGCAAGTTTTATACTTTAAGTGGAGGATCTAGTTTACATCAGAAAAAAAAAGAAAAGTATATATATATATATATATATATATATATATATATATATATATATATATATATATATATATATATTTATATACACACACACACACACACACATATATATATATATATACATACACATATATGGGAAAGGAGGTACACACGGCTTACCTTGACCTTGCTAAAGCATTTGACACCATTCCCCATTCAGGTATTATTGATAAGCTCACCAGCCTGGGCATAAACCCTTACGTCACAAGATGGATCGCAAACTGGCTCTCACACAGATCCCATAAAGTAAGAGTAGCGGGATCTATGTCCGAATCCAGACCAGTAACGAGTGGTGTGCCTCAGGGCTCTGTCCTGGGGCCCCTCCTGTTTGGCATATACTTCTCAGAAGTACAGGCAAGCACGGAAGGGCTGTGGCTGACTAAGTTTGCGGACGACTGCAAACTGGGTGCTATAATAGAGTCTCCGGTCAACATGGAGATCCACCAGAAGGGCCTAAACGAGACTGATGCATGGTGTTAAAGCCATGGTCTCAAGCTAAATGCAAAAAAATGTGTAGTAATCCCCTTTGGAAAAAACAGTGTACCCGCAAACTACAACATAGGAGGTAATCTCCTGAAATCTGAAGAAGAAATAAGGGGTCTAGGGACCCAAGTAGATAATCAGCTTTCCTTTGATAACCATGTTGCCAAAGTGGTTAGAAAATCCTTCTATGTGACCCATCTGATCACGAAAGGGTTTGCATCAAGATCTAAGGATGTAATGGTGCCCCTCTACTCTTCCCTCATCAGACCCATTATTGAGTACAATGCACCAATTGGAATGTACCTGGCTAGACATCTCCAGCAGCTGGAGAGACCACAGAGGTACCTAACCAAGAGGATTACTGGCCTCAAACAGTTGCCCTATGCAGCACGATTGAAAAGCTAAGACTGCTCTCTGTTGCATACCGCTTTCTCAGAGGCGATCTCTGTCTAACGTACAGAGCCATGTCCAACCCAGAATTGTTGAACATGCTCCATCTTAGCAAAACCAAATCTACTCGAGCTACATGCTCTAGGGATATAAACCTCAACACAACAATGAATAGAACATGCTGGAGGGATAGATTCCCTTCGCAGAGACTTCCCTTACTATGGAACAGGGTCCTGATCTGCATAAGACAGAGTCCATCACTATCACTCTTCAAGAGGAACCTTGATGAGTGGATGGGTAACAGAAAGTTCACACCGGGGATCACACCAACAGCACTACTAGATAGGGGCCAAGGGTACTAGCTGCTAGTACAAGGGTCTAGGGAACTACTAAAGGGGCGGTGAATACTGCACAACGTAGCTGGGCTAATATATGCCTTCGGGCAGATAGCCCAGTACCAACCTATGAACCTATATATATATATATATATATATATATATATATATATATATATATATAGTATTAAAACACTACAAAACAATTTTGCAGCTAGCCCATTCTCTAACCACAATAATGCCCTCCAGAGTGTGTGTTATTGAGAAATAATGCCCTTCCAGGGGTGTAAATGCCTTCCCACCTGGGGTGTCGGGCCTTAGAGCACCCTTAGGCATGCATTATTTCCAAAAGAACACACATTGGGCATTATTGCTTGCTAATCATAAACCTGCAAGGGTTACAGTTTCAGTCCATACTAGCAAAATAAACATTGTTGATGCATTTCTAGATTAAGTTGGATATATTATATCATATTATATTATATTATATTAAGTTTAAATCCTGAGATATTGTCTTTGTAATAGCTTTTGTTTATACCTGTTTTGCAAATTATGTTCACCACATTGTACTAGAATTTAATATAGGGTTTGCTTATTTTTAATCAGATAAATTATCACTGGCTAATTACATTAATAATCCATTAGATTCCAATAAAAATCAACCTGAGGTTGTGGTGACATACACAAGCAGAAAAAAATGACCATTTATTAAATAACTTTTTAGAAACTTAAGCATCCTAAGTTACAGAGAAAGAATCAGTTCCCTTGTTAAACTTAAAGTTTCCTAAATGCTCTTGTATGGTGACTCATGCCTAACGTTTCATGTTATGGAGGACTATGCCTTTTTGATCATCTTCCTGCAGGTGTTGGTACTACAAATACCTGCACTGAACATTAACTTGTATTACCACAGTAACGACTCCCTCTACCCATCACGCCAATTAATGTCCTAGTTACTTTTAATCATAAACTTGATACATTGGTAGATAATTGCACATTTATCCCTAGGATATGTGGTACTAGTCTATTTATTTTCTCCTTTGTAACTTTAAACTATGGAGTTTTTCTCCCTAGGCCTCTGCTAAAGCTGGACTACCACATTTAACAAATGTATATAAAATAAAACAAAGAAACAAATAAATAAATGTCATCAGTTCAACTAATAATCTTAATGACGTACCTGGCTATGCTTCTTAAAGATCACTTAGACTGCAAGATTAGTACTTTCCTATGAATTTATAATTTCAGTTTACAAGAATTACTGAATATCCATTGGCCAAATTACCTGAGTTATACTCATTTAGTTTAAAGGTGAAAAATTCTTACAGAACTGATTTTTTTTTCCTTAGGGCCATGTTTACTTTCAGTTTAAAATGTAATTACTGTCTTTGCTAAGGTCTTACTCTAATTACTTTAGAAAAGTTACTTATAAAGACAATCTTTCAGAAATGTATGGATTTAATACAACAGAATAATGTATGTTACATGTAATGATGGTAAAAACGTTTCTTGCTCTAAAGGACACAGCAGGAAAAGACTCACATCCCTAGAATATTGACAAGTGTGCTATGCTATGCCATGAATGGAGGCAGGCAGTGAGTGGACAGCAGCGGGGTAGGTAGATACCTGTGGGACTGATGCCTACAAAAAATCATGTCTGAAAGACCAGCAGTGGTGCAGCCAACCTCTAAGGGTGGATGCCAGTTGGAGTTTATCTTTCCAAGTATTTAATAGCTACATCTAACAAATCCTAATCAAGGCCAAAACAGGAATGGGAATTACTGCAGAAGTCAGAGAGAAAGAAGGTTCCAGTAACAATATGAAAGCTTTTCTAGATGTGCTGGCAGGCTCCATAGCAATTAACATGGGCAGATTCAGTTGTTTTCTGTTTGTTTCATTATTTTTAAAATTCTTTATTTCCAGGAGAGTAGTAGTACTGTAACTTACTTGTCATTGACTTTGCCAAGACATGGATTTACAGGGGAAGCACACTAAACATCTTTCTGACTTGCAGACTCTTTATCCAGCTGTTGGAGGCTGTAAAACATTATGTTTTCCAAGACCTTGTGATAATAACACTCGAATGAGCTGCTGATTCTGAGAAAAACTTTATAGCACTTTTTGTGAGTGATACTTAAGAAAATGAAACAGCATGTGTTTGTCTGATAGTAGAATCTGCTTCCCATGCTCACATCTGTTGGCCAAAACACTGAATGTGAAAAAAGGCTAAAACTCAAACTGCTAATTTGGAAAAAGGAGAACAATAGGAAGGCATAAATATCTTCAACAGCTTAAGAGAAAAAAAAACATAAGCTCTCACCATTCAAAATACATTTGCTGAATTTTCCTAGTACAATCCAAAACAACAGGCTGGGGCCATCTCATGCCCTATAAATCTTTTGCTGCGGGAAAGAAATGGACAGGCAAAAGGGAGGAGGTCATTATGGGACAGAATAGGGGGATAGCAGCCTGGAAAAGTGTTAAGATCCAAGTGGTCATAACATCTACAGTATTAGTTCAACTGGTTTCAGTAGCCAGAGCTCTACAATACCAGATCCTTTTGATAGTAACAGTGCTTTACGTACAATATTATATCAATACTACATCCTTTTGCTATTAACAATATGTTACCATTGTTTTGTTCAGCAACTACACAGTCCATATCTGACAAGTTAATGTCTTCCATGCTCAGGGCTGAAGCTCTTAATGGTTTAAAGCCCATATGCATTTCAAATTCATGTAGTGTCTTCCTCAAGCCTGAAAGTAAATATGAAAAGCAATTAACTTGTCTGAAAAATAAAATCACAACTCTCCAAAGTGAATTGTATTCCTACCAATATTACTATTCTTCTTCAACATCTGCATAAGAGAGAAGACATTTAAAGGAGCCTCAGACATTTTACTTAAAAGCAGTATTTAATATATGGGGCACACTGGCTACACTATGAAACTAAGACAGACAATAAACTTGGTATTGTAAGATTTACACATGCTGATTACATTCTGAAATCAAGAAAAAGACAGTTTTGTTATGTACCTTGCTGATTTCAAAGAGGTGCATAACAAGTTTTGTTATGTATGATTTTCAGACCTGTTATGCTCTAGACTCACCCAACAGCATACATGGTGGCTATAACATAGCAGCAGCAAGAAGCTAAAATAGCTTTTAAAAACTATAAATGGTTTGTTATTGCTACTCAAAAAAGAAAGGCTGAGATGTTTAACACCTTTGAAAGCTGTTGGTTGTCAGAGGAACACTTAGCCACTGGCTGCTGATTGTGTAGCAGCTCTAAGTGTGTTATGGCTTTTAAATCTGTAAGACACTGAGCTCCTACACAGTTTTGTAACCACTTTTCATGCATACTCAACCTGGTGGACTTCTTTGAGAAGGTCAACAACACAATGGATGATGGTAAAATGGTTCACACTGCCTACCTTGACCTAGCCAAAGCATTTGACACAAAACCCCACTCGGGCATTGTTGACAAACTCAAGAGTTAGGTACAAACCCTTATGTCACCCAGTGGACAGCCAGCTGGCTCACAGACAGAACTCCGGAAGGGATGTTAGAACTGGGGAGTCCACCTTTACAAAGAGGTCAGTCACAAGCAGAGTCCTTCAGGGATCAGTCCTGGGCCACTCCTTTTTGGCATTCACTTCTCTGAAGTCAAGGCCAATGGCAGTGGTCTCTGGCTGACCCAGTTTGCAGATGATTGCAAATTAGGAGCTGTCATTGAATCCCTCACTGGCAAAAATGTTTTCCAAGAAGGGCTAACACAGACAAATAACTGGTGTCAGAGCCATGAACTAAAACTAAATGCCAAGAAATGCATAATAGTATCCTTTCGGAAGTCATCCACTCCTGGTAACTATCATTGTGACAACACACTCGTAAGGGTTGAACCAGTAGTCAGGGACTTGGGGACACAAATAGTAATCTAGCTTTTGATCATCAAGTGTCTACAGTAGTGAGGAAATCATTCTATGTTGTGCAACTTATAAACAAAGGTATGACATCTATGTCCAAGGAAGTCATTGTTCCACTGTATTCGGCATTCATCAGACCTATCATTGAGTACAATGACCCCTTTGGTATGTGCCTAAGCAGGTATATCCAACAACTGGAACATCCTCAGAGTTTCCTCACTAAAAGAATACAGGGTGTAAGTAATATGTCCTATGTAGATGGCCTCCTATCCGTTCCTCCCTAATCCAATTCAAGTGCAACTTGCACAATTAGATGGGAAACCGGAAATTCATCCCTGATTTGGCACCTATCTCTCTGATGCAAACAGGTAACCTGTAAATGGTTCATCTGCCAGGCCCATGCTTACACTTATCAAGGGTATCAGAACTCGTCAGAGATTTGGGATGCATGGCTAGGCTTAAAAAGGCCCTTGTGGTCATTAGCCTAGTAAACACCTAAGAACCTATGCTTGATTAATAATAGATTCAGAAGCCACTTTAGGCAGAAAAGAAGGGGTTGCCCCTGTCTTTATAGAAATAATGTACGGGTTTTTGATGAAACAGCCTGGAGTTCAGAAATTCTTTATGCAGAAGTAATAGGTACTAAGAAGGCTGTTTTCCATGACAGGAATTTTAAACTATTTTTTTATCAGCGCTTTCCAGAACAAATGCGAAAATGACCTAAAGAAACTCCTAAAAAAACCCCTCCAAAAAGCGGATCTATAATGTCTCCAAAGAGGAAATGGAAGCGCTAAAGCAACTAAGCCAGGACAGTAGCAGGAGAGTAATGAAAGCTGACAAGGGAGGAGGCATCCTAGTCACAGACACCTGTACCTACAACCATAAGATCACGACGATGCTGAACAGCCCCACATTTTATGAAAAGAGAGACGCCAACCACATTACAACAGCCTACCTCGAGGTCAAGAACACACTGAAGGAACTTTGGGCAGAGGGGCTCCTCAGCAACGACCTACTTGATTTCCTAACCGTCACACACCCAAAATTACCTCAGTTCTTCGGGATACCGAAACCCCACAAAAACTTCGACGACCCGCCATACAGACCAGTGATTGCCAGTGGAGGAGCAATTACAGAACCTCTAGCAATATACATGGATTTCACACTCAAACCACTGGCAGAAAAGAATCCCTCATACATTCAGGACTCTATGGACCTTCTCAACAGAATCAAGGACATTCGCCTCACAGAAGAAGCTATTTTAGTCACCATCGATGTGGAGACCCTTTACACAGTGCTTCCACATGATTACTGCATCAGAGCGATGGTAGAGGCCTACAACAAAGACAATGCAACAGTTATTGGAGAAACAGACAAATTTGGAAAAATCCTCTCACTTATTCTTAACAACAACTACTTCCGCTTCAATGGTCAAACCTACCGACAAACCACAGGAATTGCAATGGGAGCAGCCATGGCCCCAAGCCTAGCTAACACGGCTTTAAGAAAATGGGAGGAAGACCACGTATACAACCCGGAGTTCTACAAGGACATGGGGTGCTACTTCCGTTTCATTGACGACACCTTTTTAGTTTGGAATGGGACCCCCCAGAAACTACAGGACTTCCTAGACCACATCAACAGCAGCACCAGCTTTCTCAGGTTCACCACCAAAACCAGCCCAATACAAGTTGAATTCCTGGACCTGCTCCTTTCCAAGAACACCAGCAGCAACGACTTCAACCACAACTTGTACAGGAAATCTACAAGAGTAAACTTTTTACTCCACAGCAGCAGCATGCACCCGTACAAGCTCAAAAGAAATGTAATAAAATCACAGGGACTCAGAATCTCCAGAATCACCAAAGACCTTAATGACTTTCTCCACAACATTAAAGACCTGGAAAATGATTTCCTGGCCAGAGGCTACACGGACAGGACTCTGCACCAGATTCTGGACCCCATCACGAACAACAGAAAGGGAAAACCATTCACACTTCAACAGAGCTTAGGGACTAAAAACAGGTATGAAAACAAATATAGGCTCAACTTTATTTTACATTTCTCCATGGACTATAAGGACATACAAAAGATAATCCGTGAAAACTGGACCATCATCACTTCAAACAGATCTTTTGGACACATCTTCCCTGAAGCATCAGGGTTCACGATGAAAAGAGGTCCCAACCTAAAAGACCACCTCGAGAGACCCCCACCAAGACAACTCGACAGATATGGCACCTATCCATGTAGCAACTTATCCCCCTGCTTCTACTGTAAATACATGGCAGGCACGGACCGCTTCTACTGCCCCAACAACAAAAAAACAATAACCACAAGAGCATTCGGAGGCTGCAACACAGAAGGTGTTGTCTACAGAGCAAACTGCTGCAAATGTCAAGCCTTCTACGTGGGCAAGACCATCAATGCCCTCAAAACCAGGATTGCCAACCAGCTATATGACATCAGGCACAAGATACCAACAAATAAACTAGCAACACACGCAACAAAAAAAACAGGACATGAAAGATTTAAGTTCCTGATACTCGAACAGCTGGAGAAGATCCCTTTCAATGGGGACTTCATTTCAAGATTAGAGAAAAAAGAACTTATCTGGCAGATACAACTTGAAGCAAGGCACCCTCCGGGTCTCAACTACATGGAGACCATCACCCCAGTCCTGAACCTCAGGGCACTTAACCATGCTAACTACAACTAATCGGCTCCTAGTAAGATATGCTATCTATTTCGCTCACTGTTTTCTCACTGGTATAAGGCATAATGTATTCATTTTTTGAACATTAATTGTTTATAAGCAGAACTAAAATTGCAGTAAGTTAATGTATCAGCCCTCACAAAAGTTACAATTGTTAGCTCAACTTTTAATAATTTTTAATTTAAAAGGTAAAATTTCAATGTCAAACTACAGTTAACTTTTTACTACCTAATGTACGCACTCCCTGATGAAGGAGCGGCAGACAGGCTACCTTCCTATCTGCCCCAAAAGCGCTGGACATCTCAGAATCTTTCTCAGAAACAAGCTTGATGAACAAGTAGCTGGATAATAAAAAGGAACTAAATAAGAGGAATGAGATGCTTCCAACCAGGTCCGTCTTCACCTTGTAGGCCTACTAGGGCCACACCCCCAACTAGTCACTTCTCATTGGACATCTCTCAACCACGCCCCCTCCACAGTAGCATAAAAGCAGCACAGCAACAGCTCTCAGGTCATTCTGACCAGCGCTTGGGGAGTGCACAAATAGTCCTTTTTAGGACTCACACATAGCAAAAGAACCGAAGATCTGTTCAAGAAGAAGGACAATGGAGATCGACACCACCGCGGAACACCGAAGGACACAACAGCAGCTCTTCCCAGAACCCATTGTGTCCATACACAAAACAGCTCTTTTCAGACCTCACATGGATCTGCACCTTACGCCAAACAGCTCTTCTCACAGCTCACAGTACACCAAACAGCTCTTCTCAGAGTTCACAGAGATCTGTAAAAGCACTGGTAAGAGCAACCAGAGACACATTGAAGAATAAAACAAAAAAGTTCTTATTAGAGCTACCACCAACACCCGAATGGGCATTCAAAACACAAATCGGCCCTTCTCAGAGCTCACAGAAATCTGTATCAGCTTCGGTAAGACCAGCCAGAGGCACAGACACAGCTTCGGTAAACCAAACAAAACAGTTCTTTTTAGAACTACCGCATCTACCCGAAAGGGCATTCAAAACACAAAACAGCTCTTCTCAGAGCTCATAAAGATCTGTAACAGCTCTATATAGAGCTCCAGCTGCCCACAGGGCTAAAACAGCTCTTTTTAGAGCTAGCTCCACCACCGACTACACGTGGAAATCTGTTCACCGTTTAGGATCAAGAGTGAAAGGCTTTGTAAAACTATTTTTTGCTGAAAGTTCAAAGGGTTCCTGAGTTAGACCTTGCAGAATCAGTCAAGTCCCAGGGAACTGAAGGATTTTTTACTGGGGGTCTAAGGAGAAAAATAGAAGTTATGTTCTTACCATAACATTCCATGTTAGTTGTCTTCTTCTCGCCTTCTTCTTGCTGGATGGGTTCGGAGCCGACCTGCCACTCTAAAAGCTCGAGAGTTGGTTCCACCGGCTCGAGGCTCCCCTTATATCCCACAATGCTAGAGTTACCTCAGATCTCGTTTGTGAGCTAGGCCCAGCTAATAATAGTAGCAGAATAACTGTAAACAAAGTCCACCTCTACAATAAGGGAGAAGAGAAGGGTGACCTACAGCCTGATCCAGGAAAAAAATATGCACAGCAGAGCATATACCTATAGTAAAGAGGTGGTAGAAAGAGAGGTCACAATCAAAACTCCTCTAGGTCTGTCCAGGCCAGGGGGAAGGAGGGTGGGACGCAAGAAGAAGGCGAGAAGAAGACAACTAACATGGAACGTTATGGTAAGAACATAACTTCTATATGTTAAGTTTTCTATCTCGCCTTCATTCTTGCTGGATGGGACCGCCTAGCACCTTGTCCCGGGTGGCCTAACGGAACAGACTCTTGAGCACAGTGGATCCAAAATTAGCTCTATGCCTAGAAGCTAAATCCAACTTATAATGTGAAATGAAAGTGTGAGGAGTAGCCCAAGTAGCTGCTGCACAAATGGTGTCTATAGGCAGTCTGTCTTGGAAGGCTATAGAAGTAGCCAAAGCTCTGGTGGAATGGGCTTTAGGTTTGATAGGTAGCTTTTGGTGTTGTATTTCATAGACAATGGAAATTAGAGATGTCAGCCATCTAGATAGTGATACCTTAGAAACAGAAAGTCCCTTTCTGCCTTCTGCATAAGAGACAAACAGCTGGTCAGATTTTCTGAATTGTTTGGTTCTATCCAAGTAGTACCTTAACTGACGATGAACATCTAGCCAATGCAATTTTTGTTCAGACCTATTAGAATATTCTGGAAAAAACACAGGGAGGTCAATGCTTTGATTTAGGTTAGACGCCGAGGCTATTTTAGGTAAAAAGGACGGATTGGTTCGCAAAGATACCCTGTCCTTATGGAACAACAGATAAGGAGGTCGACAGCTGAGTGCTTGAAGTTCTGAAACTCTTCTAGCTGAAGTAATAGCTACCAGAAAGAGAGTCTTCCATGATAGCAATTTTAACGAACAGGAAGCTGCAGGTTCGAAAGGGGAAAGAATCAAGGAACTGAGAACTAAATTTAGGTCCCAAGGAGGAGGAGGATTTCTTATAGGAGGTCTGAGTAGAAAAACTCCCTTCAAAAAGGCTTTGCAAAGCTTGTGGGACATTATGGCAGATTCCATGAAAGTTAGAAATAGCTGCCAACTGAACCTTAAGAGTAGAAGGAGATGAACCTGCATGGAAGAGTTCAGCTAGAAATTCAAGGACTATTTGGATGGAAGCCGTGAAAGGATCTATGTCCCTTCCTTGAGCCCAATAGGCGAAACGTTTCCACTTACTCAGATAAATCTTCGAGTGGAAGATTTATGGGAAGCTATCAAAATATCTCGAACAGCGTGAGATATTTGAGGAAGCCTGGCTAAGGTTGGAATTGGAGGAACCAAGCAGTGAGGTTCAGAGAGGGGAGGGAGCGATGATACTGACCCGACTGATGGATCAAGAGATCTGGAACTAGGTCCAGATGCCAAGGTTGCTCAACAGAAAATGATGCAGAAAGGGGAACCAAACCTGTCGAGGCCAGTAAGGAGCAATGAGGATCAAGAAGGCCTTCTGAGCGATAGCTTTCTGTATCACTTGAGAGATTAGTGGAAAGGGAGGAAATGCATACAGAAGTCCCCGGGGCCAAACTTGGACTAGAGCGTCTCTGCTGGGCTGGCCTGGTAGCGGGAATAGGGTGAAAAAGTCTTTGCACTTGCTGTTTTGGGGAGTAGCAAAAAGGTCGCAGCAAGGCTGACCCCACTTGAGAAAAATTTTTCTCTCAATAGAATCTTTCAGAGACCACTCGTGAGGCATGAGGATAGCTCTGCTCAACTTGTCCGCGATTTGATTGGACTTCCCGTGGATGTGCGTTGCTATCAGAAACCGCTGAGAAGAAATCGCCCATTGCCACAGTCTGAGTGCTTCTCGACATAGGGGATAGGACCTGGTTCTGCCTTGTTTGTTGATATACCACACTACAGACATATTGTCTGTCTGGATTGCTATCGTTCCCAAGGGAAGAGAGTCTTGAAGGGCTTGCAACGCTAAAAGCACTGCTCTCATCTCTAGAACATTTATGTGCAAGTGGCATTCGTCTGGTTGCCATGTGCCCTGGACCGTTCTGCCCTGATAATGCCCCCCCCCCCACCCGATCAGGGAGGCGTCCGTTGTCAGAGTAGCAACCGGGGGGGAGGAACAAAGGGTCTTCCCAAGTAGAGCTGAGGGGAAGACATCCACCACAGAAGATGATTCCTGCATGTTTGCGTAATCATAATGGTGTGGGACATCGGAAGTTGCTGGTATGACCATTGTGTGAAGAGCATCCATTGAAGGATTCTCATGTGGAATCTGGCTAATGGCAGAAGAGGTATGGCAGCCGCCATAATTCCCAAGACTTTCAGAACTAACCTGGCTTTGACTCTGTTGCTGCTGAAGAGGAGCGAAACTAGTTTGTGTATGTCTGTTATTCTCTGATCTGTTAGCATCGCAGACATGTTGACTGTGTCTAGAATTGCGCCTATGAAGGTAATAACACGACAAGGTGACAAAACAGACTTTTCGCAATTTATTGAAATGCCTAAGTTTCGACAAATGCGAAAGGTGTAATCTTTGGCCATTAGAAGAAGATGCTTGGTGGGAGCTGTGAGGAGCCAGTCGTCTAAATATGGAAACACCTGGAATCCTTGACGTCTCAGGTGAGAAGCTACCACTGCCATGCATTTGGTAAACACCCGGGGGGCAGTGGTGAGTCCAAAGGGCAGGGCTCTGAATTGAAAATGACTGGTTCCTAGCCTGAAGCGGAGGAATCTTCTGGAGCGTCTGTTCATTTTTATATGATAGTACGCATCCTGAAGGTCTATAGAGCACATCCAGTTTTTTCTTCCCAATAGGGGAAGGATGGACTGTAGTGTGACCATCCGAAATCTTGTTTTCTTGACCGACTTGTTCAAGATACTGAGATCCAAAATTGGTCTCCAGTCCCCTGTTTTCTTTGGAACTAAAAAGAACCTGGAGTAGATTCCGGATCCTTGCTGGTCTGCTGGAACTGGCTGAATAGCTCCTTTTGCAAGCAGCTTTGAAATTTCCAAAGCTGCAAGATCCCTTTGAGCGGGTGGAACATCTGGAAGGGATTTTTTTGATCGGTTTGGAATGCGAACGAAGGGAATGGAATAGCCTTCGAAATGATGGACTGTACCCACTTGTCTTGAGTTAGGGATAGCCAGGCTTCTGGGTACAGTGACAATCTTCCCGACTGCCTCCGTGGGCAGTCGGGCAACACCTCAGGGATGCTGAAAGGGCTTATCGGAGAAAGTTTCTCGATTGCCCTGGTTCTGCGGACCCCCCCTGCCTCTAGGGCGGCGTCTACCATTGTTGTTCCCCCTCTGCCTCTGGCGGGAACCGACTCTGTGCGTCAGGCGAAGTCCCTTGAGATTGTTTGCGGAACCACATTTTCCCACTTTTCTGGCCTTTGGGGTAAGGCCTAGAAGGAGTAGAAAAATGGACTCCGACGGCAGAAAGAGTCTTGCCATCCGTCTCGCACCTAGTCAAGGTTTCTTTCACTTGAGGACCAAAAAGAGATGATCCATCAAACGGGGAATTAGTGAACAACGTTTTAAAGGGGTCCGCAAAGTTACATAGCCGCATCCAGGCATGCCTGCGTTAGGCCACACCTGTCCCTGCGGCCCTGCTCGCTCCATCAGCCGCATAAGAAAGGAGGCGCATGGAGGAGTTAGCTATGGAGTTCAGGGTAGCCAGCTGAGTGTTCATCTTGTCTTGAAAACCCGCAGCTGTAGGATCCTTCAACATGTCACTCGCTTCTTTGATCAAGTCTCTTTGAAGACGAGTAAAATGGCATAGGTAGTTCAGCGAACGCATTGCAAAGGTCGCTGACGAGAACATCCGCTTCCCTGTCCATAGACCTAGATTCCTTGTTAGGTGGATGGACAGGCACTGAAGGATCAGCTAGTTCCTTCTTAGTGGCAGCAGCAACCACCATAGCATCCACAGAAACTCCCTTGGTTAGAAATTGTTTATCTGCTGGTGCTGTGATAAATTTTGAGGGTCTCCTGGGAGTGGGGTCCACTGAGTCAGGAGCCGTCCATGCCTTTTTTGCTACCACCTGCATGAGGGGGTCACCCAGGAGGTGGAAGGGCGAGAGCCAAACGCCTCAAGGTACACAGATTCATCTTCCGAAGGGCTGAGGGCTGGCCAATTTCCCCTCTGTTTGAGGATTTCTAGAATGTCTGCAAAGGAGACATCTTCAGAAGGGGAACGGGGGGAACCCTCGGAATCCTCTAAATCTGTGTCAGAGGTGACGGACTCAGGTGAGTCTATGTGTTTCCTCTTACACTTTCTCTTCCGACGGGGCTCTTCTGCCAATTCAGGAGAGGCCTCGGAAGAGGATGAGATCCCCACAGGGGATTCCTGAGGAGCTGGCTCTCTGCGGTCTGGGATGAGGGAGTGACTCGACTTGACCTGAGGCACCGAAGAGGGAGGGGCGGACGGAGCCGACTGTGGAGTCGAACCAGGTTCCAACACACTCCGCATGACCTCGAACGCACCTGTCAGGCAGAGCCAGAGGTCCCGCTCGAAAGCTGAAAACCTCCCTCGGCACCGACAGTGATGGCTCCGAGGCCGGTGTCGGAGCCGAACGCACGAGCGCCGAAGCTCCGAGAGGCAGAGCGGGGTGGGACAAGGGTCCGATGCCACTCACCCCTCCGGAGCCGACGAGAAGTCCGGCGCCGAGCTTCTTCTAAAGAAGAAATTATCGGCTCCGGCGCTACCACAGTCTCGGTTCCGAGCTCAAAGGAGTCGGAAGAGGAACATAATGAGGACAGGGTCAGGCATCGACTGATGAGTCGGGCTCTGAAGCATTTGGGCCAGTGCCTCGGACTTAAGAAGTCGACTCACTACCCTCTGAAGGTCATGGTCCAAAAGCCTCGATGACCTAGAGGAGTGAGATCTATGGCTCGTTCAGACAGCAAGGGAGATGCTGGAGCCGAATGAACGGAGCCAAGGGCGGTGACCTGGACCTCTTTCTAGATGTCGGCTCCGAAGGTCTAGTAACACCTCGGTTCCAGGAAACCACAGGAGCTGCAGTCTGAGACTGCTCCAGCCGAGCCGATGTAGAAGGTTTGAAGCCTTAGGCCTCGACTCAGAAGCTGGAGCCGAGGACCTAGAAGCCTTGGAGGGTTTGCGAAGTAACAGTAAGGGAACCCTCAGGCTTAAGTAAACCTCTCAAAATAAGTTTATTCTTTCTTTCCTGCAGGACTCTGGGGTTGAAGCCATGGCATACAGCACAAGAGTCCTGCAGGTGTAAAGGTCCCAGGAAGTGTGACCGTCTGTCAGAGACATTTTCTGACAGCACGAGTCACACTTCTTGAAGCCTGAGACCTTTGAATCATAGACATTGTTAAGGAAAGTGTAACCAAACACACACTCAAACACACTGATTACACTATACCCAAACTAAATTTCAAACAATTATAACTAAAAATTATACTATCCCAGATTTTTAGTTCCCTAACAAAAACACAAACACTCCCTAAGGGGATGGAAAGGCCCAAAGGCCTGAGGGAAGAACAAAAGTTCCTTGTGGAAGAAAGAGTGGAAAAATATGAAAGGGGAGGGTCTGTATCCACTAAACTAAGGGAAATAACAATAAAGAATTAAGTTAAAGGGGTTTAAGTAGACTGTACTTATTCTACAATAACTCACCTGAAGCCGGTAGAAACCAAACACCTCGATCGCTGTAGCGGCAAACGAGATCTGAGGTAACTCACACCTAGCATTGTGGGATATAAGGGGAGCCTCGAGCCGGTGGAACCAACTCTCGAGCTTTTAGAGTGGAACCCATCCAGCAAGAATGAAGGCAAGATAGACAACTTAACATCTGCCTTTCAAAAAAGCTTTACATAACTTGGAAGAGGCCAAACAAAAATGTTTATCACCTGTATGAAAATTTGATATGGCTGCCAACTGTAGTTTAATCGTAGAAAATCTAGCTCCTTCTTTAAAGAGAGCAGCCAGAAAATCATGAACAGCAGAGACAGGGGCAGCAAAAGAGTGAACATTATTTCTTAATGCCCAAAGGGAAAATCTTTTTCATTTACTCTTGTAAACCTTCCTGGTGGAGTATTTTTGTGATGATAATTAAATGGTGCACACTGAGGAAGGTTGGGCTATCTGGCTATTATTGGAACTAGAGAAACCACACAGTTAGATTGAGGGCTGGGATATTGGGATGATTCATTCCCAAGGGGTGTGAGAGAACATCTGAAATTGGGTCCAGTATCCAGGGAGAATTTCGAAGATTAGGTCAGTGGAAGGGGAACCACAGCTGAAGAGGCTGGTGGGGATCAATGAGTATGACTGAGATCTTCAACTGAATTGCTTTCTGTAGGAATTTGGGGATCAAGGAAAGTGGAGGATAAGCATAAAGGACACTGGATGGCCAAACATGGACTACAGCATCTCTCAGTGACACCCCCTGAGGTGGGGATCAGGGCAAAATGCCCTCTACACTTGTTGTTATGGGGAGACGCAAAGGGGTGGCAGCAAGGGTGGTCCCAACAATGGAAAATTTCCTCCCCCACTGACTGTTTGACACACCAATCATGACGCATCAGAATGGATCTGTTGAGTTTTTCCACTTGCACGTTGGTTTCCATGAAATATGCATTGCAGCTTGAAAGTGTTTGCCAGGGATCGGCGGTTTCCACATTCTCATAGCCTCCCAGCAGAGATGGTACGATCACGTTCCCCCTCGTTTGCTGATGTACCAGACTACATACATGTTGTCAGTCTGAATCACAATAGTCCCTAGAGGAAGAGCATCTTGAAATGCCTGCAATGCTAACAGGACTGCTCTCATCTCCAGGACATTGATATGTGAACTGGTCTCTAGGAGGACCACATGCCTTAGACTGTCCTTCCCAAGTAATGCTCCTACCCCACACCCCAATTGGAAGGCATCCTTAATCACCGTGGTCATTGGGGGAGGTGAAACAAAGGGTAGGCCTATGTAAATGTCATCCGTCTCAATCCACAAATGGATGTGGTGTTTGCAAATTGGTGTAAGCTTGACTGAAAAAGATAGGGGCTGTCGAATAATGGACCAGTGAACAGCTAGAGTCCATTGAAGAATGCGCATATGGTAAAGTGCTAAAGGAAGTAGGACTATTGCTGCTAACTTAGACCCCAATGCTTGAAGAATGAATCTGGCTGGAGGAGATGGATGGGATACAATTTGATAAATCTGAGATCTGAGTGTGTCTATGCAATGAGTAGGTAAAGGGAAAATGTGAGTTGTGTTACGTGTCCCAATAAACTCAAGGCTCTGTACTAGTGTCAGATACGACTTGGTGTAATTGCTTGCTATTCCCAGTGAGTGACAAATCTTGAGCAAATAGTCCCTGCATTGCTGAAGGAGATGAATATAGGGGGCAGTGAGGAGCCAGTATCTAGGTATGGAAACACTCAAAATCCTTTTGGTCTCAAGTGAGATGCCACCACTGCCATATATTTTGTGAGCACCCTAGGGGCTGTGATGAGTCCAAAGGGCAGGGCTCTGAATTGGTAGTGACTAGCTCCCAGCCGAAAGTGCAAGTGTCTTCGGGAGAACCTGTCTATTTTGATGTGATAGTACGCATCCTGAAGATCTATAGAGCACATCCAATCATTCTTGCAGAGAAATGGTAGAATAGACTGGACAGTGACCATTCAGAATTTTGACTTTTTCATGTACTGGTTCAGTTTGGTCAGATCCAAAACTGGTCTCAGATCCCCTGTGTTTTTCAGCACAAAAAGAAGCATGAGTAAGTTCCGAATCCTCTTTGGTCTGGTGGGACCTCCTGGATGACTCTTTTGTGTAGCAGCTTTTGAATTACTTCTGCTGCTGCCTTCCTCTGACTGGGTGGACATCAGAAAGCTTCTTTCTTTTGTAGTCTGCAACCTGGAAAAATTGTATGAAGTAACCCCTGGATATTATTTTTAGCACCCAATTCTCATTTCTTATAGCAGCCCAGGTGTCTGGGTGCAAAGATGATTATCTTCCGACTGCCTCCAGAGGTGGGCAGTCAGGCATCACTTCAGGAGTGCTCATAGGGCCTATCTGGAAATGAATCATGGAAACCCTGATTTTGCAGGCCTCCTCTGCCCCTAGGACAGTGTCTACCATTAGAACTATCTCCTCTCATTCTGAAGGAGTTGCTTCCACGAGGATCTTGGAAAAGGTCCCTGAGATTTGCAAATCCACATTTTCTTACCACCTCTCTGATTTCTAGAGAAAGTTTGTTGAGGGGTACAAAACTTGATTCCCACAGCAGACAGCATCCTTCCTTCACTGCCGGTAAGTGCTTCTTTCACAGACAGACCAAACAAAGATGTTCCATCACAGGGGGCATTGATGAAAGATGCCTTGAAGGGCGCCACAAAGTCACATAACTGCATCCAGGCAGTTCCCTTACAGCAATGCCTGAATCGGCTGCCCATGAGGCACCTTCAGCTGCCTGAGAGATCAACCTCATGGACACACTGGAAATTGATAAGGTAGCCAGCTGAGAAGATGATCTTTTGAAATCTTCTGTAGAGGTGGACAGAGAGAGAATTTGGCAGTTCTTTGGTCAAATCTCTCTGTAGCCTTGTAAAATGTGCCAAATACTTAAGGGACCTCAAGGCAAATGTTGCCGAGGCAAAGAATCACTTTCAGAATCTGTCCAGTGCCCTAGACTCCCTGTTTGGTGGGTGGACAAAAGAGCTCTGTTCTGCTAGCTCTTTTTTAGTGGCTGCTACCACCACCATTGTATCTACGGGGACTCCTTTGCTCCAGTGAGCTTGGAATTTGTCAGGTTGACATGGTATTGGCTCAATGGAATCTGGCTCCTTCCATGCCCTGTGAGAGACCAGATCAATAAGCTCATTTGCTTGGGGGGGGGGGGTCGCACAAGACAGAGATTGGCCAGAACCAAAAGCCTCCAAAAATACTGACTCCTCTGGAGAAGTATAACTGGAAGACCAACCACCTTTTTGTTTAATGATCTCTTGGTGATGTGAGGGATCCTTCTCCTTCCTCGAAATCAGTATCTTCAGTGAGAGATTCCAATGGGAAATCTATGTGCCTCCTCTTCCACATCCTCTTTCCATGGATCTCCTCAGGCGGATGTTCAGGGAGGGTATCATAAGAGAAGAGGGTTCCTCTATAAGGAATTATTAGAAGCTAGGTGGAACTGGCTGTCCCTGTGGAAAAGGCCTGATGGACTCAGAGCTCAGAACTAAAGAGAGAGTAGTGGGCAGATCTGAGGGGTGAGAGACCACATCTCTAAAAAGAGAGAAAGCCTTTTGCACAACCTCAAAGGCAGATGGACCTGGAGAAACCGTGGCCACCTGCACCAGAGCTGAGACTTCCAGTATGGGTAGATCACAACTCCAATTGGATCCATGCCTGGAGGAGGGGAACCGGACCTAAGCTGTACAACACCAAGGCTCCAAGCGGCAGGGATGGATTCAATAACATCAGAGTAGATCCAGGCACCATGGATCCAACACTGACACTTTGGCTCTGGGACCTGTTTCAATCCAAAGGACTAGGAGCTGAACTAGTGAGGGATGATGTTGGAGTCAAGGGGATAATTGTCTTCGGATCCGACTCCAGAACTCCTGAAGCTGTCGGATCTTGGGGCTCCGAAACCAAAGGATGGATCAAGAAGGAGATAGCAGTGTGTGAGTAGTGGTTGAAAGACTCCCAGATCCAATAGGGGATGGAGCCAAGATGACTCCCATCTGGATCTGAGCTCTAAGGAATTTTTGCATCATCCTATCCATGTCCGATTTGGAAAGACTTCCGGAGGACCTGGTGGATGATGTGGTTGACTGGGACCTAGAATACTTTTTGGGAGTTTGAGTAAAAGGAAAAGGAAGCCTGAACTGTAGGGCTTGCTGATATAATAATTGAATCCTAAGATTTTGGACCTAGAGTGTGTACTTTCAGGTCCAAAGAAGTCAGATCTGATGTTTTGGAAATTTTAGGCTGGTTTTGAAGAACGCCTTGGGGATTTTGGCAGAGAAAAAGAAGTTATGTACTCACCATAACATTCCATCTGTGTTGTCCATTTTCATTCTTCCTCACTGATTGGTCTTGGATCTGACCCTCGGACCCCACTCTGCCACATTTCCAAGACTTTGACTCCCAGTCTCAAACTCCTCCCTATTCCCATTAAGCACCACATCATCCCTAACTCCTGAGATCGAGTTTGCTGCCTACTGATTTTTAAAGACAGGACAGAAAGAGAAATTAAGAGTCAAACCAGGAACATGAAAGTTCCTATCTCATCCAAAATCCTTCTAGGAATGACAAGGTTGGGGGATGACTGGGAGGGAAGGTGAGGAAGAATGAAAATGGACAACACAGATGGATCATTATGGTGAGTACATGACTTCTTTATCTGATGTCCTCACTGATGAATCAGAATCCCCAATAATGTAACTGCTGGGAGGCCCTCAAGGAAGGATATGCCAGAGCACTGTCGAACCAAAGGAAGCTCTGTTTCTGGAGACAATGCCCAACTTGCAATGTGTCACAAAGGTACGAGTCTTTCACCAAGTGGCTCCAGCACAGATAACATCAATAGAAGCTCTGCGAGAAAAAGTAGATGCGGTAGTCATAAATCTGATAGAATGAGCTCTAGGATGAAGAGGCAATTCCAAACCATTTTGGGAATACATTAGTGAAAATACGGTCAGTAATCAATTTGGTCAGGGTAATTTTGGAGACTGCTTAACCTAAGCGGTTAGTAGGAAAAAGACAAACAGCTGGTCAGACTTTCTGCACTGTTTGGTCCCGTGAAGTATAATCATAATTGAATATGGACATCCAGAAGATGTAACATGTGTTAGCTGTGATTAGAAAAATTGGGAACGATAATTGACAATTTTATGGGCTGATTAATGTTCACCTCTGTCGCTACTGTGGTTATAAATGAGGGATTAGCCCAAACAGACACTCTATCTTTATGGAACATAATGTAAGAAGGCTTGGCAAACAAGGCCTGAAGCTCAGAAATTCATTTTGTGGATGTAAATGCTACCAAGAAGAATGTTTTCCATTAAAGAAATTTCATATCACAATTGCTCACAGGTCCAAGAGTTTCTATGTCAGTCCCTGAGGAATAACTGTGAGATCAGAAGGAGAAGACAGGTCTTTCATGAGAGGTCTAAGCAGCAAGCTTCCTTCAGGAAAGCTTTACATAATCTGGAAGTCGTCACAGGGAAGAATTTGTTTCCAGAATGAAAAAATCTATATAGTTGCTAACTGAAGTTTAATAGTAGAAAAACTCACCTTCTCCTTAAAAGGGTTGGCAAAGAAAAGGAAGGATTACAGAAGCAAAAGCTGAGAAAGGGCCAATGTTCTGACTGGAAGCCGCTATGGATACTTTTCTCCATATGCTTCTATAGGCTTTCTTAGTAGATGGGGAGTAGGCATATGGGAGGCTGGGGGTCCAATCTTGAGCCAGAGCAAGCATTGGGGATTCCCCCAGAGGGGAATCATGTTGGAGTGCTGTAATAGTCCCTAAGGGGTGGAAGGTGGGGTGGGGTTCCTGGAAGGCTAGCAGTGTTAGAAGAACTACTCTCGTGTCTGGGACAATGGCAAGTGATCTTTGGTCTTCGAGGGAGAACCATATGGTTGGATCGTCCTTCTCTTAATATACACTCTCATCATTGTTGGGAAGCATTCGTGGATACTGTAGCAAACAGAAGAGGAAAGAAGATGGTTTACCTGAAAAAATGTCCTCTGAAAGAGTCTAGCAATGAATACAATGTTTGCAAATGTGGATGTATTTTATAGGAGAAAATAAAGGCTGGTAAAGAATAGACCATTGTACCATCAAATCTACTGAAGGATTTGCATGAAAAAATGTAGCTAGAACACCAAGAGTAATGGAAAAACTGACGTTGACTCAATGGTTAACAATGGCTGTTTCACTAAATGCAACACACAACAGACAGTAAATCCTACACCTAGTTTATCAAAGTGAGGATGCGCATGAGTTGAAGTACCCAACTGCGTTCCTATGAAACTTCTGGATTCTGTACAGAGACAGTTTTCACGTGATCATAGGAAGTTACTAGGCTATTGGCCCTAGGGCCTTTACAAGCCTAGCCATGTTTTACTCTTGTTCCCTCACAGACCAAGAGAAATAGCCTATATTAGTGCATGAATTTATGATTCATACCACCTGCTCCTATCCAACAAGGACATAGGTGAAAACCCCAGAGTGAATTTACGGTTTTTCATCCAATTGTACAAGCTACACTTAAATAGGATCATTGAGGAGCTCTGTTTAATTTGAATTGGGAGTTTGTTCCAGAGGAGTGGCAGCTTCCGGGAATTATATCTGTCTCTCCAGCAAGACCTGTCTATGTTGCAGGCTAGGTTAAAGTTCATTTGGTTATATTTGCCATAATGTCAAGGAATTTGGTGGGTTTACAAAACAAGTAAAGCCTGGTTTGTAGAAGGTAATATCTGGTTGGGGCAGTGAGAAGCCTGCCATTCATATATGAAAAAACAGCTGGAATCCTGCTCATTCCCGTTCCATACGATCAGGATATTATCAATATAGTGGTGGTAACAGGACATTTTCTGGAAGTAAGGTGAGGTAAAGATCGAGTCTCTTTCTCATTTTCCCAGGGCTGAATTCACTAAGCTGGGGGCCATAGCCACTCCAATGTGAGTTGCCACGACCACCCAGTTTCAGGTAAACACTCTGGGGGCTATGGTGAGTGTATAAGACAATAATCCGAAATGGAGTGACTGACTCCCAGTCAAAAATGTAAATGGAACAGGCAAACAACCAGCTGGTAAACGTAAACTGTTCCACCAAACAAGTAAAGGTAGCAGCAAAGAAAAATATGGTAGCAGTTGTACGAATATTCGGTAAGCACTTTCACCACTGTCCGTGGCTTCTTCAGACCATACACAAATATAAAAACACACATAAAGAGGTTTATAAAGCTGTCCCTGTATACCTCATTAACCTGAAAGACCACTCCCAGTCAATCAAGCTACTATAGACAGACCCTCTTTTAAAAGCATCAGTACATTCATCTACATTGCATAGTATTACTTTTAAAATACAGTTCTTATACCACATTAAAAGTCTATTTCAACAATCAAAGTATTCATAGGCATCTACAAGCATTTAACATTTGGAAACATTTCAGAACATTGCTTCTATCAGCAGCATGTCAGATGCAATATATTATGCTAAGCATCATTATTTAAACAACAATGATACTGAACGTCTCTGTTCATTATATATTCTTTACTAGAATTGTATTGCTCTATGTTATCTGCTTTGCTTCAGATATATGCTGTTACTTAAAAATTATTACAATAACAAATCTAGGTCTAGCCTTCTATACATTCCTTCTACTTCTAACAGTGTAAATAAAGCTGCAGTTTAAATGCAAGAAAGTTACCCATGCCATGTATTCAAACTCCATTTTAAAACTCAAATTCTTCCCATCACATTGTCGACTGTTAAACTTGTTCAGCGAGTGTGTTCCACTTAAGATATACTTATATTGCACCCTTGTTGTGTTATATTCCATTTCCAAAAGTTAGAAATGAAAAAAGTGTGTTTGTCGTCATTGCAGCGCCTCTATGCATGCGCAATGAGGTCAGCACACTCGACAGATGCTCTGTTTACTTCTTCCACTTTCTTTATTTAATTACAATAGACAACCAAGTATTATAAACTATATATCATTGCTAAATGATTTAAAATACACCAAGTCACACATTCATATATATAAGCAGTTTTAAACAAGGAAGGTTTATACTTTTCCCCATAGAAACAAATCGTACTGTTGCATTTCTATCTTTCATATGTCAGTCAAGTATATATAATATAAACAATTGACACATTATATGGATACATCAAGGCTCAACTCTAAATAAATATAATAGACATAACTTTAACTCTATACCTCTGGGCAACCCATTCAAACCATAGAATATATATTCTATGGATAATAATAATTCAGTACATATATATAGGTAATTTGGTGCAAAAATATATATGTCATCAGTTTGTATAAAAACAGGACTTATTACATGTTCTTGTCCAACATATAGACCCCCAATATATACTTTATATGACACTCGGAGCATTATATTGCTATTTACCCAAAGCATTTTTACACAGCTATACAGTATGTTAGATATAGTGTCCTTTATATGAATAAGGTCTTCCAATAGCCGTTTAAAGATGGATAAATGCTTTGGTATAAGTATATATGTTAAATAGATATAACTCTGTTTATAGTTATACAATACATCTATGTGATAGAACGCTTACAGATATCATATATAGAATGAGAAGGTGATTATAATATAGCAAATAGATTATGCATAGTTGTAAGTATATGCACTGTACAAATAATCACTCACATCATACTGTTTGTGTAATAAATGTATTAATTACAGACAATATCACTGCTTTATGATGGATAAACTCTATCCTCAAATATATTAAGCATATGGTATTTCATAAGGTAAGATAAAATACTCAAATCTTGTTTTTAGCAGTCTTATCATAGATAGCACATATTTGCAAACATATTTGGATAAATGATGTTACAACAGGTTGGGTAAAATTCTACAATGTTCTTACTTAGTGGGATTGTTTCCTATTAAATATAATATATATCACTATTTTCTAGGTATCCCTTATGCGTCTAAAGTACTTTTAATGGATACTTTACCATTCAGCCCCTTCTCCTTATCTGCTCTAAGTTTGAGTATCCATCCAAGCTCACTTCTTTCTGTCAGATTCTTAATATTACCCAGCCTTTAAACAATAATAATTTCTTCTAATGCTATAAATTTAAAATCATGATATATACCACTTCTCTCTATATATTTAGACAGGGCACTTACAGAATCCCCTATTCCTTATACTACTAATATGTTCCTTTATACGTTCTCTGAATGTCCTGTTTGTTTTGCCTGCATAAAAATGTAAGCAGCAGTCACATTGTGCTGCATAAATAATATTCATACTGCTACTGGTGACTGCTCCATTCAACTTATATTTATTACCAGTTACCGGGTGGACAAACTCATCTGTATTTTTAACAAATGGACACATGCTACAACTGGTACATGCTCTGGTACATTTCCATGTATTTAAATTACTATCAGATAGATTCCTGGGATAGCATAACATGCATTTAAGATTTTTCCTATTTTTAAACATAAAACTAGGATACACTCCAAATATTTCCCTAATTCTTCTATCTGTCATAAGAAGCGGCCAATTTCAATGTTCTGAAATGTTTCCAAATATTAAATGCTTGTAGATGCCTATGAATGATTTGACTGTTAAAACAGACTTTTAATGTGCTATAAGAACTGTGTATTTTAAAAGTAATACTATGCAATGTAGATGAATGCACTGATGCTTTTAAAAGAGGGTGTGTCTATAGTAGCTTGACTGACTGGGAGTGGTCTTTCAGGTTAATGAGGTATACAGGGACAGCTTTATAAACCTCTTTGTGTGTGTTTTTATATTTGTATATGGTCTGAAGAAGCCACAGACAGTGGTGAAAGCGCTTACCAAATATTAAAGTTCTTGGTTTATTTTATGTGGTCTGGAGCTATACTTCATACAAATGCTACCATATTTTTTTCTGCAAAAACGTAAATGACTTCCAGAACGCCTATGTATTTTAATGTGGAATCGTGCATTCTGGAGACGTATGGAGTACATTCATTCGACCTTGCGCATTAGAAGTAAGATGGACTGCACTGTAAAACATCTGGAACTTCGACTCCTTAAATACTGATCAAGACTAGTTAGATTTAGGGTTGGTCTTGGATTCTCCATATTCTTCTTTTCTTTCTTTCTTTTTTTTTTTTGTAGCAGTTTTAAAGTCTATTGAAATGCAAACTCTTTTCTGACTGGATAAACGTTGGGGAATCTCTTCCTTGAAATGGGAGGTAGAAGGAAAAAGGGGATGTAGAAACCTCTTGTATATGGCACCCCAAGCAATGCTCTGTGGGGACACCTATAGTTAACACCGTAACCACAATCCCTAAGACGAAAATGTCTTTGTAATGTAAAATAGCAGCACATGTGCAACATGACTCGAACAGGCACAAAAACTATTTATTGAATAACTACTATTAAAATAGTATAAAAACAACGGTTAAGCACTTTCATCTGACTATGCAGACTTCATCAGAACAAGTTAATACAAAAATCAAACCCTAATTTATAAACTTTTTGGCGCCAAAACCAAAATAATCAGCATTTAAAATGACAGTACATCGCTTTGTCCATACATGTATCATAGCATGACTTTTCACTACAGTTGTTTACAAACACGCAGAACTCAAAAACGTCAATAGTTCAAATTGTTCAAATTATACAAAAAATTCGAAAGAATAAATAAAAATGAATAATAAATACTAAAAAATAAATCTATGAAATAGATCCATTAAAACTGCCTGTAAATACATATAAATATAAGAATATATAATGGTTGTAAATTATTTCATAAAACTCCTTTGATGTATATTTCAGTATCTACTTCAAAATATATTCCAATTGATATAAACAACATAGTATACATTTTATCAAATAATAATATTTAAGCTGTATTGTAATATTTATAAACATTATAACAATTGTAGAAATGGCTTAATGGTAACATAATCATTAATGCCTGGTTTTCTCGTGGCATCTGTTAGAATTTGCAACACTCAAAATGGACCTCCTGCACGTGGACAATTGCACGGCACCAAAACTTAAAGTGAAATACAGAAAACAAGCAGATCCAGCAAACTGAGATCAAAGATGCTTTATAATCCTTATAGTATCATAAAACAGATAACCAGACCGGTTTCGGCTGGCAACAACACACAGCCTTCTTCAGTGTGAAACAAAACAGTCAAATGATACAATTTAAATACATACATCTGTCATACTATTGGTTCATCTTCAGAATTGCTCATTAAGACCAGGAGGAAACAAACCTCCTAGTTTTACAATCCATTTCTTTTCTTTAGTGTCTAAAATAGAGTGCCATCCGGTTTTATTAGATTTATTACCCCTGACCATATCAATAACAGTAAAAGTGAATTTAGCAGTTTTGTGTGTCTGACTGTGTTTGTACAGAGCATTATTAGCTTTTTTGTTTTTAATGTTACTTACGTGTTCAGAAATTCTTAGCCTGATAGGACGACACGTCTGACCAATGTAAAAGGACCCGCAACTGCATGTAGCCAAATAGACTAACCAGTCACTGCTGCATTTGGCAAAAAATTGTATATCATACACCCTAGAACAATTCCTGCTCATGAATTGTTTGGATTTCATAATTTTATCACAATTGATGCAATGGCTACATGGAAAGCAGCCAACAAGGGGTTCCCCGGTCAAGGTTGTTTGTAGTGAATGGGTATACCCTGTGTCATTTGTGTGCTTGTAGTGGTTGAAACATGATGCCAAATTTTTACCTTTGCGAAATGAGAATAGGCATCTGTCCGTTATTAGATTGGCTAATTCTGGATCACATTGTAAAATATTCCAATGTCTACTGATGCTGTTAATGAGTAAGTCTGAGTTCCTGGCGTAGGATGTTACAAACCTGATGGGCTGTGCTTCGTCATGGCTCCGTGATTTATAGGATAACAAATCCTGCCTTGGTAATGTATTAGCCCAATTGCTGGCTTGCAGAACATGTCCCATGTGGTATCCCCTTGCTCTGAACCTGTTAGCAAGGTCCCGTCTATGTTCTTGAAAAGTTTCTTCATGGGAACAAATGCGTCTCATTCATATAAATTGAGATTTCGGGATGTTCCTGGCAATATGGGGAGGATGAAAGCTTGATGCATGGAGGACCGTGTTGTATTCGGGGTACTTTCTGAAAACCTCTGTACTTAGAGTGTGGTCAGGTAGTCTGTTAATCAAAACATCAAGAAAAGTAATTGTACTTACATGGTAGTTAGCTGTAAACTGTAGACCCCATTTGTTGTCGTTCAAGTAGGAGATGAATTCAGTTAAATACTCAACATCGGCCCTTCATACCATCCAGCAGTCATCCAAGTAACGTCTCCAGATGTCGATTTCTTCCAGATATATATTATGGCTACTGTTGTCAATGAAAGCCATAAAGAGGTCAGCATATATGAGGGAAAAAGATGCCCCCATTGCTGTACCCTTGGTATGCCAAAAACAAGTATCCTGGTAAAAGAAGACGTTATTAGTAAGGACATGCTCTGCAAGACCAACAAGAAAAGAAATAAAGTCTGGTTCATATAAATGTGCCATATTGAACCAATGTGTCAAAGCTTCCAAACCTACCTTGTGTGGTATGTTGGTATATAAGGCACTGACATCAAGAGTACACATTAGCCAACCCGGTTCCAACTGTGTGTCTGAAATAATTTGTAAAAATTCAGTGGTATCTTGTAGACGGGAATGAACATGTGATAATAAAGGCTTTAAATGCTTGGTCAAGAATATGGATAATGGCTCCGTGATGTACCCCCTACCTGAAACTATTGGTCTGCCTGGTGGGTGGACTGGATCCTTGTGTATTTTTGGTAAAAAGTAAATGTATTGGTTTGCAGAATCCTGAATAGTTAGTTGTTGGAGCACAGAAGTGGTGATGATACCCACATCCTTGGCAGTAGATAAAAAGTCATCAATCTGTTGTCCATCCTTAATAAAGGATTTAAATTTTATTCCCGGATTTGTGGTATCTGAGGATGTTTTGGCACAAGACGTTATGTCTTTTTGTCTTCTAAATAAATCTAAATATCTTCCTCCAATGCATCCTATTGTACATCAATTTCAGAGCAGCATTCTCAGAGATCTGCACTATTCTGGCTCTGACACTCGTTTTAAACCAAACAACTTGTCACATAGTGAAAAACAGGCAATTTTTGATTTACAGCACAATAGGGACATAGTCATCATTTCTGCAGATAAAGGTGAGGCAGTTGTTGTTATGAACTGGTCAGATTATGACAAGGAGGCTAGGAGACAACGAGCAGATAGAAGCTATTATGCAGAAATGTCTTTAAATCCCACCTACAGATTTAAGAAACAGATTGATGACTTTTTATCTACTGCCAAGGATGCGGGTATCATCACCACTTCTGTGCTCCAACAACTAACTATTCAGGATTCTGCAAACCAATACATCTACTTTTTACCAAAAATACACAAGGATCCAGTCCACCCACCAGGCAGACCAATAGTTTCAGGTAGGGGGTACATCACGGAGCCATTATCCATATTCTTGACCAAGCATTTAAAGCCTTTATTATCACATGTTCGTTCCCGTCTACAAGATACCACTGAATTTTTACAAATCATTTCAGACACACAGTTGGAACCGGGTTGGCTAATGTGTACTCTTGATGTCAGTGCCTTATATACCAACATACCACACAAGGTAGGTTTGGAAGCTTTGACACATTGGTTCAATATGGCACATTATTACGAACCAGACTTTAATTCTTTTCTTGTTGGTCTTGCAGAGCATGTCCTCACTAATAACGTCTTCTTTTACCAGGATACTTGTTTTTGGCAGACCAAGGGTACAGCAATGGGGGCATCTTTTGCCCCCATATATGCTGACCTCTTTATGGCTTTCATTGAGGATCAAATCATTTACAACAGTAGCCATAATATATATCTGGAAGAAATCGACATCTGGAGACGTTACTTGGATGACTGCTGGATGGTATGGAGGGCCGATGTTGAGTATTTAACTGAATTCATCTCCTACTTGAACGACAACAAATGGGGTCTACAGTTTACAGCTAACTACCATGTAAGTACAATTACTTTTCTTGATGTTTTGATTAACAGACTACCTGACCACACTCTAAGTACAGAGGTTTTCAGAAAGTACCCCGAATACAACACGGTCCTCCATGCATCAAGCTTTCATCCTCCCCATATTGCCAGGAACATCCCGAAATCTCAATTTATACGAATGAGACGCATTTGTTCCCATGAAGAAACTTTTCAAGAACATAGACGGGACCTTGCTAACAGGTTCAGAGCAAGGGGATACCACATGGGACATGTTCTGCAAGCCAGCAATTGGGCTAATACATTACCAAGGCAGGATTTGTTATCCTATAAATCACGGAGCCATGACGAAGCACAGCCCATCAGGTTTGTAACAACCTATGCCAGGAACTCAGACTTACTCATTAACAGCATCAATAGGCATTGGAATATTTTACAATGTGATCCAGAATTAGCCAATCTAATACCGGACAGATGCCTATTCTCATTTCGCAAAGGTAAAAATTTGGCATCATGTTTCAACCACTACAAGCACACAAATGACACAGGGTATACCCATTCACTACAAACAACCTTGACCGGGGAACCCCTTGTTGGCTGCTTTCCATGTGGCCATTGCATCAATTGTGATAAAATTATGAAATCCAAACAATTCACGTTCAGGAATTGTTCTAGGGTGTATGATATACAATTTTTTGCCAACTGCAGCAGTGACTGGTTAGTTTATTTGGCTACATGCAATTGCGGGTCCTTTTACATTGGTCAGACGTGTTGTCCTATCAGGCTAAGAATTTCTGAACACGTAAGTAACATTAAAAACAAAAAAGCTAATAATGCTCTGTACAAACACAGTCAGACACACAAAACTGCTAAATTCACTTTTACTATTATTGATATGGTCAGGGGTAATAAATCTAATAAAACCGGATGGCACTCTATTTTAGACACTAAAGAAAAGAAATGGATTGTAAAACTAGGATGTTTGTTCCCTCCTGGTCTTAATGAGCAATTCTGAAGATGAACCAATAGTATTACAGATGTATGTATTTAAATTGTATAATTTGACTGTTTTGTTTCACACTGAAGAAGGCTGTGTGTTGTTGCCAGCCAAAACCGGTCTGGTTATCTGTTTTATGATACTATAAGGATTATAAAGCATCTTTGATCTCAGTTTGCTGGCTCCGCTTGTTTTTTGTATATCTGTTAAAATTTGCCATATACTCTCCCTCTTACCTAGCAGAGCTTTCCAATTGCCCCCACGTGGTGAAATGTCTACTTGATCTATAATAGCAAACTTGAAATGATGTGTGTCTCCGCATTCATATATATGACGATATAAAGCATTATTCTTATCTTTGACCTTGATACTATAAAAATGGTCATAAATTTGTCGCTTAAAATGTCTTTCAGTTTTTCCTATATAGAATGCGGAGCATACCATACATTTAGCTATATAAATAACATTCTTACTGTTATAATTCCCTGCTCTAAATTTGATATACGTCCTGTTCACATCATCCAACTTACATCCATCTGTTTCTAAAATAGCGTGACATTGTTTACATGACCCACACTTCTTTGTGGTTTTTAGTCTCTTTGCCTTGTATTGGTCTTATCCATTAACTCCAATTGTCTCTTTATGTTCATACCTGTTTTGTTAACAAAACTAGGGTGCTTTCCTAATATTTTTTCCACTTCCACATCTGCTGTTAACATATTCCAATGACCATTAATGATGTTTTTGATGTACTGAACATGTGGTGAGTATACTAAAACACATACCCTGTTGTTACTCATCACATCTAAAACATTCGAACTATCATTTGCATGTACTAGCTCTCTTCCCAGCAAAGTGGGTATTTTTTGCCCCATTCTGTACTAACATATTCTATAACATCTTCTAATATTGTAAAAGGGTATCCCCTATTCAAAAACATAGACTTAATGTATTCTAATTCTTTTTTCATAATAGCTGACATAGAAGACATACGTGCTGCTCTTATGCATTGCCCACTGAATACATTTTTTAAGACGCGTCTAGGGTGATCACTAGTGAATTCCAAATAATCATTAGAAAAAGTGTCCTTCCTGTATAATTTCTGATTGGAACTCATCTTCAGTGTGACTAATATAGGTATCCAAGTATGCAATACCACATTTGTTAACCTTATGGGTAAATCTCAAAAATTCACTTGAATTGTTAATATAATCAATAAACTGATCAATCATTTCCATAGGTCCCTTCCACAACAGAAACATATTGTCCAGGTATCTTGAATAGTGTGAAACATATTGATAGTATTGACTGCCAAACAGGTGATTGGTCTCCCATTCCAGCATAACCAGGTTAGCGAAAATGGGAGCACAAGAAGCTCCCATTGCCACTCCCCTGGTATGTCTGAAATATTCACCTTCGAAATAAATGTAATTGTGATCCAGCACCATCCCCATCATTTCTGTAATCAAACATATATGGTCCCAATCCATGTCCGAATATTTCCTTAAACTGTTACTAAAATTCTGTAACCCTATGTCCTTGGTGATGCTAGAAAATAAATCGATTACATCAATAGTAATGAAAATCAAATCCTTACACCAAATGTTGGGGGTTAAATGGGCCAAAAACATCCAAGAATCTTTGACAAGATACAGAATTTTACTATATACATGTTTGACCCATCTATCTATTGCTACACCTATTTGGTAAGTTTTAGATTTTCTACCTGAAACAATCAGTCGGAATGGGGGGTGTAGCATGTTCTTATGAACTTTAGGTATACCTATAATGGTTGCCAGTGTAGGAAAATCCACTTTCAAAAAATTGTATGTATCAGTAGTGATTCTGTTGTCTATTAAATATTCTTCCAATTCTAAATCAATCCTTTTGTATCCTATATAGATTTCATTAATAGAAATAGTCTCATAACTACCCGATTCATACAAAATTCTATACATTTCATTAGTGTAATCCATACTGTTGTACAATACTACTCCACCCCCCTTGTCCGGTTTCATTATTCTGATTTCATTATTGGTAATCAATTCTTTCAGGCGGTTACGTTCACTTACCAATAAATTGTCCTTGATGTTACATTTTTTGCTTTGTTTGTTGAATTTGTACACATCCTGACACACTATCTTTTCAAAACTTGTAACTTTCGAATGGGCAAGTGGAATAAAAGTGCTTCTCTTCTTCAGTCCAAAAAGCTCACTATATCTCTTTTGCCTATCGTTAGATTTAAAAAATAGAGCAAAATTCAACCTACGACAATATAACAATCTCTGTGATAGTGTCAACCATATTAAATTTCACAGTAGGAATGAACTTCATTCCTTTAGAAAACAGCATAAAATATTCTTGTGTGATGTTAATATTAGTGTAATTAAACACTTTAAAATCATTGTAACTGCTCATTATATTGTCAACACTACCCTTTTCATCTTGTATCGTGGCATCAGATATATTATTAGAAATATTATTAGAAATATTATTGGAATCTCCAGACACTGAGAGCTGTCCAAAATCGAATGATGGTATTCCTGCTGTTTCTAGACCCATTCCTGTTGTCGCTCTTGTCTGTTCCACTGAGTATACTGTTTTTTTAGAGCTGGATAGTATCTGCCCCCTTGAAAATTAGTACCCTTTTCCTGATACCTTCTTTCATTTCTGCTTGTCATGTCCCTGTCTTGTACCTTACTTTCACGAGACCATGAATAAGCTCTGTTGTTTTTGTATTGTTCCAAATCACTCTGTATTTTTCTACTTTTTCTTTGGAAAATCCTCTTAGCTTTTTGTTCAGCCATTTTATACTGTTTATCATATAAATCCTGCCACTGTGGGAATAGTAAATCAGTTACAATTTCTTGGTTTAGTTTTTCCACTACACATACCAAATAAGATAATTTCTCATAATTCTTCTTAATAAGTGTGTTCATATAACTAAAACCAAAATTGTCAAACAATGTATTAAATTCAGACAAAATGTCATTATTCAGTTCTAATCCCATGGGTATTTTAAAAAATCTAAGACCCATTGGTACAATACGCAAAGAAATACATTTAGATAGATATGCATTATCAATTTTAATGCTTTTCACTGTTAGCAAATTCTTTCCCAAAGTGTAAATCATATCCTTTAATGTACCCTTTGTATTACTATGGCGTCTTTCATTCACATTTCTCTTATAGCCTCCTCCACTGTCAGCAAATTCAAACTCGTCAGTGAGAAATTTATCTAAATGATCATTGTCACGTACATTTTTAATGTTATCAAGACAGTTATTTTTGTTGTTATAGTTAGGACTAGAGGATGTGGTGACAGTACCTTTGTGGCAATTCAAATTCGTCTTTGCCACAGAAGAATAAGTTTTAGTACGAATCGAGCGCTTGGGACGCGCTCCCAAACGTTCCGCTTCATCTTCCACATGAAATAAAGAAAAATCGAACGTAAATTCGTTCTCGGAAACCATGCTAGTATTGTTATGTTTATTCCGCGTAAGTGGGAGTTCATGCAAAGAATTTTCATTGCGGGTATGAAGATTCCCTTGTCCATTCAGAATGTCCATTTGGGTGCTTGTGTCCACACAAGTGGCTGCAAGCTTAACCTCAGTAGATGGTAATCCTTCCTGCTTGTCTTGAACTGAATGAACCGGAGCAGTGTGCATCTGCCCCACAAGTTCAATGAGCCGAGAAACTTCATCATTTAAAGTGGATATTTCTGTATATATTTTGTTGATCTCATCCCTGTTCAATAAAGCCAGGGTCACCTCACTGTTGCTATCCATTACAGCCGACCAAGAAATGCAGATAGAAGCACCAAAACAACACCGTAACCACAATCCTTAAGACTAAAACGTCTTTGTAATGTAAAATAGCAGCACAGGTGCAACACGACTCGAACAGGCACAAAAACTATTTATTGAATAACTACTCTTAAAACAGTGTAAAAACAACGGTTAAGCGCTTTCATCTGACTATGCAGACGTCATCAGCACAAGTTAATACAAAAATCAAACCCTAATTTATAAACTTTTTGGTGCCAAAACCAAAATAATCAGCATTTAAAATGGCAGTACATCGCTTTGTCCATACATGTATCATAGCATGACTTTTCACTACAGTTGTTTACAAACACGCAGAACTCAAAAACGTCAATAGTTCAAATTGTTCAAATTATACAAAAAATTCGAAAGAATAAATAAAAATGAATAATAAATACTAAAAAATAAATCTATTAAATAGATCCATTAAAACTGCCTGTAAATACATATAAATATAAGTATAAATATAAGAATAAATATATAATGGTTGTAAATTATTTCATAAAACTCCTTTGATGTATATTTCAGTATCTACTTCAAAATATATTCCAACTGATATAAACAACATAGTATACATTTTATTAAATAATAATATTTAAGCTGTATTGTAACATTTATAAACATTATAACAATTGCAGAAATGGCTTAATGGTAACATAATCATTAATGCCTGGCTTTGTCATGGCATCTGTTAAAATTTGCCATATACTCTCCCTCTTACCTAGCAGTGCTTTCCAATTGCTCCCACGTGGTGAAATGTCTACTTGATCTATAATAGCAAACTTGAAATGATGTGTGTCTCCGCATTCATATATATATGACGATATAAGGCATTATTCTTATCTTTGACCTTGATACTATAAAAATGGTCATAAATTTGTCGCTTAAAATGTCTTTCAGTTTTTCCTATATAGAATGCAGAGCATACCATACATTTGGCTATATAAATAACATTCTTACTGTTACAATTCCCAGCTCTAAATTTGATATACGTCCTATTCACATAATCCAACTTACATCCATCTGTTTCTAAAATAGCACAACATTGTTTACATGACCCACACTTCTTTGTGGCTTTTATAGGGACACCTATAGTTGAAGAAGTCCTCCCTTGACCTAGGAGGAAGCACTCTCGCATGAATCCTGAGGGACCCCAAAGGGGCTGGAGCCATATTTTCTTACTATGTCTGTTTCTTGAAAATGTACGTCAAGGGGAGAAGAAAAGTTTTGATTTTGGCTGTAGCCAGGGTCTTGCCCTCCTGTTTGTTAGCTGCAGGTAAGCACAACCTTCACCAATGCCCTGAGCAAAGAGTAGCCATCAATGAGGGGATTAAACAATAATGTCTTAAGGAGTAAATCAAAGTAACATAGCCTCATGCAGGCATATTAGGTAAAAGTTGAGTCAGAGAAGGCTGGTTGTAAAGTGGCCTCCGCTGAAAGGGGTATGAGTCTCTTTGAAGTATTAGGATTGGGCAATGGAGTAGCTGGTTAAGGACAGACCTTCTTAAAGCACTCCATCAAACTGGAGTCTAAAGTGAGTTAGGAAGGGATAGAGGGCATCTTGTGGATATCCGCATAGTTGTATCCATGCAAGTCCTGCTGCATATGAGATCAATCTCAACAGTTTTTTTTTTTTTTTGAGATCTTCTGCAGACACAAAAATTGTGAGAGTAATGATGTTCCATCTCACAGCCCTCTAAGGACTAGAAAAGTGTGCGGGTAGGAGGCAATCTCAGTGTGGAAGTATTATTTTTATTTATTTCCAGTTTGATTACTGGGGAAGTCCATTGGGCCGAATTGACCCATTTTCAGTGGAGGCCTGGACAGAAAAGCTCCAGGATGCATTATACAGTTTAGACACAAGTGATACATAGTATAAAAGATAACATTATATAGAACAGTTACAAATAAACACATTCAGTATCTTGCATAGTTAACAAATTCATTAAGATTGAAGTTAAGGGATTATACAGTTTCATTTGAGGAAAACAGTTTTGTATTAGGTGTTGAAACAATTTACATACGAACCTTTAAGAAAACATGGATACACTTTACATACACACATCTACAGTAGAATGCCATTTACAATATTTACAAGGTTGAGTTGTGTGAGAGTAGCTGTAGGAGTTGTTGAGAGCTTAGAGAGAGAGTAGCTATAGGAGTTGTCAAGAGCTTAGATAGGCTCATAGGAAGATAACTATGAGAGTTGTAGAGAGCTTGGGAACCAGAGAGAGAACCCTCTTGGATTAGGCTGAGCGAAGGCAGGTACATTTCCATTTTGAGGACAGGTGTTTGAATAGTTGGGTTTTGAAGTTTTCTGAGTTTGGTATGGTTCTTAGAGTGGAGGGAAGGGAATTCCATTTTTTGCCTAGTCTGTAAGAGAGGAAAAGTTGGCCAGCAGGACGTTTTGGTTTATGGAGAGCAATTAAGTTCTGATTTTCAGATCCGAGAGTTCTATTGGCTATATAAGGGGGAAGGATGTTAGTTAGAGCGGGACATTTTGTTGGGTGAAATATGAGTCTATATGCAGTAGTGAATTGGGGATAGTCTAGGTAGTTTGGGAGTTCAAGCCAATTCAGGGATTGTAGGGTTAGGCAGTGATGGGTGGTATTTTTAGATTTAGAGGCAAATTTAGAGATTTTGTTATAGCAGTTTTCTAGTTTAGAGGTGATAGAGGAGGACAGATTGGTTAGGAGAGGGGCTCCGTATAATAAGGAAGGAAGAGGATAAGTCATGGCCAGAGTTTGCCTGGTAGAGTTGGAGAGAAAGCGATTGTTCCTATACAGCATACCTAGCTTTTGGGGGGTTTTCTTAATGTTTTGTTGAATATGGATATCAAACATATGGTGTTCATCAACAGTAATGCCAAGTAGTTTAGCAGAGGAGACCACTTCTATAGGTGAGTTGGTTTGACTATAGACTTTGTTTTTATCATAGGAGAGGGTCTTTGTGGGAGGGAATAGTAGAATTTTTGATTTATTTGCATTGAGAGAGAGGTAGTTTTGGGGCATCCAGTTTTCAGTTGTTGAGAAGGCACTTTGGGTTTTAGTTAGTAATTCAGAGAGGTTTGAGGCAGAGCAGACTAAGGTTGAATCGTCTGTGTATTGAATGATTTTAGCATCAGGAATAACAGTGTGAAAGTTATTGATGAAGATGTTAAAAAGCATTGGTCCAAGGATGGATCCCTGTGGTATGCCAGTTGGGGTAGGTAGGAAGGAAGAGATGAAGGTCTTCCATTTGACTGCCTGTGATCTGTCTGACAGATAACTGGAGAACCAGTTTACAGTGTTAGATGAGAGATTAAGGTTTGAGAGATGACAGAGAAGGTGCTTATGGGAAGCAGTATCAAAAGCTTTAGACAGATTGAGTAAAACAGTAGAAACTAAGTTCATGAATCTCAGGCTTGATTGACAGTTTCTAGGAAAGAGAGAAGAGCGGTTATTGTACTATGGCCTGGGCAGAAGTCATGCTGAGTGACAGTGAGAAGATTGTTTTGGGTCAGGAAAGCCATATGTTGGAGATGGATGTATTTTTCGAGGATTTTGGAGATTGGAGAGAGCAAAGCAATAGGGCGAAAATGTGAGATGCTGGTATTTTTGCCTCCTTTATGAAAAGGAAGAATATAAGCTGAGTGCCAGAGTTTAGGGATGTATGATTCCTTTATGGATCTGTTAATAATGATGCTGATTGGGAGAGCAATACCATCAGCAGCACATTTTAGGAAGGAGGAGGGAATATTGTCAGGAGCATTAGAGCAAGGTTTAAGTTTTTTGTATAAAGTTAGTAGAGACTGGTTTGAGCTCAAACAGATGGGGTGAGTTGGAAGGGGGGGGAGTGTAGAGCAGTTGGGTTATTATTGGGAAACGTCTTGATGAGGGTAGAAATAGTTTCTATGAAAAATGAGTTAAATTCAGAGCCTAGTTCGAGCTCAGATTTACTTGGGTCAGGACAAGGATTATTCTTGGAGCCTGGATTGAGGAGTGAGTTTACTGAGATCCAGAACTGCTTGGGGTTTTTATTGCTATTGGACTGGAGTTTGATATAGTAGGATTTTTTGTCTTTGGTGATTAGTTGTTTTGCAAGGTTACGGAGCTGTTTATATTGGAGCAAGGTTTTGGGTGGTTTATTTTTTTGGTAGAGCTTCCATAGTTTGTCTCTTTGGATAGACAAGGAACTGTTTTAGTTTTTATCCTTTTGTTTCTTACAGGGCCTAGGGAGTTTAAAATGTCAAGGAAGACAGAGTTGAAGTATTCTATAGCCCTGTCAAGAGGAAGGATGTTTAGAATTTGCCAGTTCATTTTTTGAAAGAATTTGAGAAAGTAGTGGGGTTAAAGTTACTGAGGTTACGAGTTTGAATGCATTGATGTTGATGTAGGGAGGAACTAGTTGAGCAATGCATGAAGACTGGGAGGTGGTCACTAATGGTATCAGGAATTGTGCCACAGTTGGTTATTTTATTTGGATCTGAGACTACGATCCAATCTATAGTGGATCCGAGGGGGGGTTATTTTGTTTGGTCGGGTGATGGAGAGGATTATCTGAGTAAAGTTAGAGAGGTTAATGGATAGGGAGGGAGAGGGGCAACTGACTATTCCAGTCAATATTCACATCTCCAAGGATGTAAGTTTTGTAGTTAATTTCAGTAGAAGCTGTGACGACCGTGCCCTGGCCCAGCAATCAGGAAGCCTCAATCCTCACCACTAACACCAGGGATGTTGTCTCCTAAAGGAGGAAAGGATGACTAATACACACTGTAAAGTACAATTTCCCTTAAGTGCACACAGGGATCACAGTCAGCCTGGGGCTGGCTGCTCCCTTGCTCACCAGATCCCCAATAAGACTCCCCAATGGCACAACTATAAGGTCCAGGTCTCAGCCTAACTGGGAAGCTAGAACCTCTAGTACCCCATCTGTCCAACCAGCGCTTCGTGACCCTGCCCAAATACCTGACACAACACACACACACTTTGAGATAAGTATTTATAGGTTCATAGGCAGGTACTAGGCTATCGGCCCTGGGGCCTATACAAGCCCAGCCAAAAAGGTACCCTGGCTTTTCCCACCCAAGAAAATTATTTTCCTGTGCCACTATCGAGCAGAGCCAAAGAGGTGATCCCCGGGGTGAATTTCCTATTTCCCATCCAATCATCAAGATTTTTCTTGAACAGTGCTAATGAGGAGCTTTGTTTGACATAGATAAGTAGTTTATTCCACAGTATGGGAAGTCTCTGGGACAGGAATCTATCCCTCCGGCATGTTCTGTTTATTGTGGTGACAAGGTTTAGGTCCCTAGAGCGTGTAGCTCGGAGGGATTGGGATTTCTTTAACAGCTCTGGGTTTGACGCAGCTTTGTATGTTAGGCAGAGATCACTTCTGAGTAGGCAATATGCGACGGAGTAAAGCTGGAGTTTTTTGAGACAGTCTGCGTAGGGCATCTGTTTGAGGCCTGTAATCCTCTTTGTGAGGTATTTCTGCGGCCTTTCCAGTTGTTGTAGATGTCTTGTGAGGTACATACCAAAAGGGGTGTTGTACTCTATAATGGGTCTAAATGAGTGATGAGTAGAGAGGAACAATGACCTCTTTTTTTCTGGATGAGAAACCTTTTGTGATGAGGTGTGCCACTTAGAAGGATTTCCTGACTACTGTGGTGATGTGATTATCAAAAGAGAGACTACTGTCCACCTGTGTCCCAAGGTCTCATCACACTTTCAGTGTTAAGTATACTACCGCCTATGTTGTAGTTCATGGGTACAGAATTTTCAACAAAGGGGATGACAATGCACTTTTTGTCATTGAGCTTGAGGCCATGGCTTTGACACCAGGCATCTGTCTCAGTGAGGCCCTTTTGTAGGATGTCTACATTGTTAGGAGTTTCGATTATGGCTCCTAGTTTGCAGTCATCTGCAAACTTCGTTAGCCAAAGACCTTCTGTGTTAGCCTGTACTTCAGAGAAGTAGATACCAAACAGGAGAGGACCCAGGACTAAACCCTGTGCTACTCCACTTGTCACTGGTCTGAAGTCGGATTTGGAGTCTGCTACTTTCACAGTGTGGGTTCTGTCAGTGAGCCAGTTGGCAACCCATCTTGTGACATAGGGATTTATACCTAGTTTAGTGAGTTTATCTATAATTCCAGAGTGGGGGATGGTGTTGAAAGCCTTGGCAAGATTTAGATAGTCTGTGTGGACCACCTTACCCTTGTCTACGGCTTTGGTAACTGCTTCAAAGAAGTCTGTCAGGGTTAGGAGACATGATCTGCCTTTTACAAACCCGAACTGGATGGGGTCCAGAGTTTGGAGATTACCAATGTCTTTGTTTATAAGTTCCATGATGATACGTTCCATGGTCTTGCAGACCAGGCTTATCAGGCTAATGGGGAGGTAGTTCCAGGGGTCCGTGGTGGCTCCCCCCTTGCAGGGGCGACTATACAATTTCACAGGCACTCCTGGGAAAGGCTGACACAGATTCTGCACCTGTGCCACTTTACCCAGACTATACGGTAGTAATTACTGCCACCACCCAGTTAATAATATCAGCTACTGAAAGGCCCTTAAAAGGGTGTCCAGTTATTATTGTGCAATATTAATATCCAATGGTAATGTGACTATACAGTCTAAGGCTTATTGGAAGGGCTTAGACAGTAAACTCTATAAATATATAATGTACTCTAAAGCATACTTCATCTCTACACAAAGCAGCCACAGGTAGAAGGTTTTAAAAATATTTAATAATAAATAATTAAAACACAAGACAAAACTACTACACCACAGAGATATCTAAGAGTTCACAGATCACACAGAAACTTAAAATAATACAGTAGGACAGGTCTGGTTTCAAAGAAAAATACCTAATTAATCTTTACTAGCTTTAACTATTCCTACAAGATATCAGAGTGCTAAAAACTTACATGTGAGCATAAACAGAGTGCTGATAAGTTAGATGTCCAGATCAAAATGCCTTTTGGTCTCTTGTGAGAAATAGTATTTAAACATTACTAACAAACATGTCTCTAAGGCCCTCCCAAAATTACATAATTTTTGACACTTAGGTTTTCCCAGTATTCATATTGCATCATCTTAACACCTGGTCTGAGTTCTCAGGCCACAAACTGCATTATTTAGCAATCTAACACCTCCTCAGAAACTTACAACGATACAAGACATTTCACATGTATATGCTAACAAAAACTAAAGCAGAAACTAAGCACATCTAAATTCTAGTCATAAACTTTAGCCTTAAAACAATGGGCATGAAATCTTCATCCAGCCGCCCTTGGGACGAATTCTAACATGAAAGGATACAACATGCTTCACTGGGCCAGTAGAGTGCAATGTTGTCACATATTTTACAGTTCCACATTTCACAGTGTTTTCCTACATTTAAAAACACAAGCCTGTATTTTACATTTATTTATACAGTTGACAGAATTATATATTAAATTCTATTTGACTAGGCTGGCAGCCTTTGCCCATATCTCCCCAATCGTCACAGAAGCCCATAGAAGAATATTTTCGAGTGTAGAGATATTGTTACCAGGTGAGAAATAAAAAAATATCTGCATCATTGCCCTATATGTTTATTTAGTTTTAGTAGTCCAGCAGTTAGTTCAGTGTTCTGGAATTGAGGAATTGGAATTTGGAGGGGAGTTAAGGTAAGAAGGTTAGAGTAGACTAGGGCAGTGCTGACACCTTTTTTATTTAGTTGGTCATTTCTGAGACAATGAAATCCTGGGGGAGGATCTCAGAGTCGAAGATAAAGGGATTGAGCCAGGATGTCTGGTTGGTTATGGCTTAACCAAGCCTGAAATTTGTAAACTTTGTTGTTAAGACTTTGTGCATTGATTGTAAAAATCTTTAGGGTGTTGTGATAGGAGGAAGAAGATAAGGGGTGGGTGTTGTTAAAAAAGGGAATAGGACCAGGGTTAGGATGGATATCACCAGCTTGGACTAGGTTGTTAAAGGAAATATCCTTCAGCCATTTTGGTCTAACAGGTATGAGTTTAGGTAGATTGGAGTAGGTGACAGTGTCTTAACTTTAGAGGAGAGGAGTTTAGGGTGGAATAGGTGCAGAGGGTTGGGCTGAATGAGAGATGAGGAGATAGAGTGGAAATGGGAGTAAGATTGAGGGAGAAGGTGGGTTTGTATGGTAGTTATCTTTGCAGGTAATATTGGACAAGCATTGGTGGAATATGAGGTAGCATAGTATAAGGGAATTAGGAACAGAAAGAGGAGGCAGTGGGCCTGGAGGGTGTGGTAACTTAAGGAGAGCATATCAGAGCAAAGGGAGAGTGATATGTGTGGTTAGGAAAATAGAGAAGGCTATGAAAAGGAGGGGGTTTAGAAATTGATGGAGGTATTTTAGAAATTTAGGGAAAGTATCTGAGGTGAACTTCCACTATCCAAATTTGTTGGGAGGATGGATAGAGGGACTTTGAGCACCAACTCCTACTTCGTGACATCCGTCACTACCACCGCATCTATAGGAACTCCTGAGCTTCACAGGCGTCAAGGGAAGGGGAAGCTACAGAAGAAAGTTTGGAGAATCATCCTCTCCTCCTTGAAAGACCCCACGGAGGAGATGGAACATCTGCTTCTAGTTATTGTAGTCCTAGGGGGAAAATCCTCTCAGAAAGCAATTATTCTGGAGGAAGTAGTGGGCAGTGTTCGAAAGCAGAGAGAATGGCCATCCCAATATAAAGCAAGTCCTTGCTACTAAGACAAAAAGGTGATCGACTAGGAAAAGAAGATGTCTCTCTCTCTCCCTACTAAGCTGTAACCTCTAGGAAGGAGGGCAGGGTGCATTCCTGAACCCTAGACCAGGAAGGAAAGCGGACTCCAAAGTGGAGGATCCTGTGGGGGTAGAACGGATTCAGGAATACTGGCCAGGTAAACCAGATTATGTGAACCTCCACGTAGCTATGATAGAGCAGAACTGACAAGACCTGTATGAAAGGTGAGGACTAGGGCGTTGAAGCAAGAAGTAACAAAGCCGTCGGATTTGAAGAGTTCTTTGGATCTGAAGAAAGCTACACTGGAGTGGTAGCGCCAGATCTGAAGGTGTTGGATTCAAAAATTGCTTAGTTCTATGTGGGTACCTGGTATTTGTCAGATCCTAGTCTTGGGATCCGAAGAAGAAGAATGGTCGAATTGACCAGATCAGAGGAGGGGAACTTAGGATCTGAAGGAGGTTTTAGCTACTTTTGATCCAAGGAGATTGTCTGAAACCTTGTGTCTCCAAGAAAAGCTTTAGTCAGTAAGATCTGATGGCTTAGGATGCGATGAATATTAGCAGATAAGTGAAAAAGTCATGGGGCCGAATCTGTCAGGATCTGAAGGAGGCCCTAGGAACTTCAGATCTGAGGGATTGGATCCAAGATGCTCATTTTGTCTTTCCGTTTCTTTTTTTTTTTTTTTTACAGCAGGGGGTCAGCCCCAAAGCAAACCAGTAAAAAGCCTTAATTCATTACATCTGAGTGACGCCTCCAGGTGCATCTGCAGTTAACTCCTAAAGATATTACTTCTTCATATTTGCATCAATACTTCCAAAACCATCCTATGTACAAGGTTTTAAAATATTTCATTGTAAAGCTTACACAATGGCAAACTCAGCTGCATTAATATTTCACCTCTGCCTAGTGCAGATAAATAGTAATTAACTGTTGTTTTTATTATATTGATTTATATAGATATAATTTTCACATTTTTCTAAATATCTCAAAAATCAAGTAACAGACAGACATAATGTGAATAAGTGGAATCGGACAAAGCAGCAACAGCACGGACTGTTTATTGTACCAGTCTAAAGAAGGCGGAGGAATATCCTTAGCCGAAAGCACTTACTATCAATAAACAGTCCGTGCTGTTGCTGCTTTGTCCGATTCCACTTATTCACATTATTTTAGTTTTTTGTTTTTTTAACAGACAGGCATCCTTAGCCTCATATGAAAGCTCTCGGATACATGAATAAAATGCTGTTGACAGTATGTGTGTAACTTGAGTGGTTGCTGAGTTACTGTAAGTTGTTTACAAAATATTACAAATGTATTAGTTACTGTGTGTACTGTGACTTATAAAATTTGGTTCAAGACCTAGAACCTAAAGAATACTACCACTATAAAAATAGTTTGTGATGAAAAATTTGCCATTTATACTTCTTTAATAACCTCTGCTTATTCTTATTAATATTCCCCTCCCAGATGTGAAAAATAGCTTGTATACTCTCAGAAAACAACTTTTACCTCTAAGAAAATGTGCACTGGCTATCTTTAAATAAAAATAAATTGTACACCGTTCTATTAATGCACTGAAATAGTAAGGCTAGGAAGGCTATCTTTTACTCACTACCCATAATTTCAAAAAAGAAGTTATGTGCTCACCATAACGTTCCATGTTGGTAGTCCATCTCATCCTTCATTTTTACATATGGGTTCAGCCAATTTACAAGCTCGAAGACTTCTGGCTGGCTTGTGGATAAGCAGGTATCCGATAGTGCACTAGTACAAACCCCCAGATCTTGCTTGCTGCTCACTAGAAGAAAAAACCCATAACAGAAAAACCAATACTAAAGGGTCTCCAACCAAAGATAACCAAATTATTATTATTATTATCTCCAGATCTTCCAGGATGGGGGCAGGAGGGCGGGTTGGTAAAAATGAAGGGTGAGATGGACTACCAACATGGACCATTATGGTGAGTACATATTCTTGGGTGGCTCACTGGAAAATACTCCTAAGCACCGTGGAGCCAAAGGATGCTCTACCCCTGGAAACTAAATCCAATTTGTAATGCGTAATAAAAGTGTGAGGGTTAGCCAATGTAGCTGCTGCACAAATATTATCAAGTGGGACCCTGGCTTGAAAGGCTGCAGAGGTAGACAGCGACCTGGTAGAATGAGCCTTGATTCTGCAGGGTAAAGGTCTGCCCTCCGAACTGTAGATAATGACTATGCAACTGGAAATCCAGTTAGATAGTGTCACTTTAGAAACTGGTAAACCCAATCTGGAGTCAGAAAAGGAAATGAATAGTTGATCTGATTCCCTAAATTCTTTGGTCTGCTGTAAATAAAAACTTAGTAGTCTATGAACTTCCAGCTGATGAAAACAGTATTCAGCTGCATTACAGTGATTAGGGAAGACAACTGGGAGTTCTATGGATTGATTTAAGGAAGCAGGGGAACAAACTTTGGGGACAAAGGAGGGATTAGTACGCAATGACACCCTGTCCTTGTGAAAGATCAAATAAGGTGGCTTAACAGACAAGGCTTGTAGCTCCAATAACCATCTAGCTGACGTAATAGCTACCGAAAACAAAGTCTTCCAAGACAACAATTTCAATGAAGATGAGTGGGAAGGTTCAAATGGGGGAGAAGTCATTTTGGACAACACAAAATTTAAATCCCAAGAAGCCACAGGTTCTTGCAGTAGTGGTCTCACAAGAGTGATTTCTTTCAAAAAGGTCTTGCATAGCTTATGAGACATTAAATTGTTATCTGGAAACCCTAAGTGAAAATGAGAAATTGCCGCCAGTTGGACTCTGATAGTGGCGGTAGCAGCTCCTTGTTGAAAAAGCTCAGAGAGAAATTCCAAAATCACAGGGATAAAAGCAGTGTAGGGATCTACATTCATTTTCTGTTCCCAAACAGAAAATCTTTTCAATTTACTGCCATACAGCCTCCTAGTTGAAGATTTATGGGAGGACATATGAATATGTGATACTGAGGATGATACATCATGAAGACTGACTAGGGATGGAACTGGAGCAGCCACGCTGTCAACCTGAGGGTATGGATTGAGGGATGTAGTGAACCTGACATGTGAGTCAACAGATCTGGAGCTGGGTCCAGGATCCAAGGATCGTCCAAGAGAAGAGGCTCAAGAAAGGAGAACCAGACCTGACGAGGCCAGTAAGAAGCAATGTGGATCAACTTGCTTCCCAGCCGAATGGCTTTCTGAATCACTTTGGAAATGAGAGGAAATGGAGGAAAAGCATACAGAAGTCCCATGAGCCAATCGTGAGCCACAGCATCTCTGGGTGTCTCCCCCAGAGGGGGAATGAAGGAAAAATAGCTGCTGCATTTGATATTGACTGGGCTGGCAAAGAGGTTGCAGCAAGGCTGTCCCCATTTGCGGAAAATCTGTTCCGCTGTTTCCTGTTTTAGAGACCACTCGTGAGGCAGTAGGATCGCCCGGCTGAGCTTGTTGGCTATCAAGATCCCAGGAGACCCAATAAGTTTCTGTCTGCCCCTCCTGGTTAAGAGTTTTTGTCTAAGGGTGCTCCTGTAGATGCACTTGGGCTTCAGACCAGTTGTTTTACATTAGGAAGGTTTGTGGCCTGCACTGTGGTGGCAGGACAGGTAGCTTACATCCTTCTAAGTTGGGAACTGCTGATTGAGGGCTCAGTGTCTGTTATTCTAAAAGTGTATTAGTTCTGGTTTAAGCACTTGGGCTTCAGGCCAGTTATTTTACATTAAGAAGGTTTGTGGTCTGCACTCTTGTGGGAGGAGAGGCTGGACTCTGCCCTTCTGAGCTGGGAATTTCTGGTTAAAGGCTTATAGTGCCTGCATATTTGAACTGTTTCTTACTGAAATTGGTACACCTTGTTTGCTGTAGCATAGACTAGATCCAGGCCTGCTGAATCTAGCTTTGTTTGTATGCTTGTTATTTGTTTGCTTATTTCCCTGAAACGCTAATTCCACCTAAAACGCGGTTTTCAGTGCTTCTGTGGATCCCTAGTGATATCTGCATTGCTTACTGTACTTATTTCATTGTTTCACTTGAAAGAAAGTTACTGTTTGTCGTTTTTGCATTTAAGTTACCTGTAACACATTGCATTTAAGTTACCTGGCACTTGCTCACTAAGTCAGCACTAAAAAATTAAAAGCACTACACCCTCACAAACTCCCCTTGAGTACCTTGTTCCCCATTGGCCCTTTTTCAATTATAAAGGAATTCCCAATACTATTCTAGCATGTCCAAAGGTCAGTTGTCAATCTCCTCTCCGGTCCAGCTGGTGAATCTGGGAATCTTGAGGCAATGTTACAACTGCCTCATGTACACAGACAACCCTCTCCTCCTCGAAACAAATTCCAACACGTGAGAGATGCAACCATATAGCCAAACTGGAGGCTAAGCTCTCTCAACTCAGTACTGGCGTAACCAGTCAGGAGGAGTAGGAAACCACACTCACTACAATTCCAGTCTCACATAGACCTACCACAACAGCAAACCAAACACATAAACACACAAAATATACCCGGAGGCTCTAAATAAAAATCTGTCTAAGCAGCAGAGACCTCCAAAGCAGACACCCAAGCAACCGCTACCCCAAAACAAAACACGTGCAACACATAGCTCACAAAGCCAGTGTGCCGAACAGTCACAGCCCTTAAGACTAAACAACACACCTGATACACTTGTAATAGGTGACTCTATCGTCAGGCACACTGACGTCCCGCTCACCAGGCTGAACAAGGAGAAGGTCACGGTGAGCTGCCTGTCGGGCGCTAGGATCCGCCACATAACACACGCACTCAGGTCACTCCAAGGCAAGTACAAATATGACTCAGTCATTGTCCATGCTGGTGTGAATAACCTGAGACGTACCTCCCTGGACTACATGAAAAGAGACATAAAAGAGCTCACTGAGCATGTAGCCCAGGCTGGTATGACCCTGACCTTGAGTAGCATCTTACCCTCACCAAGAATGATGCCACAATATGAAGACAAGATGATCAATTTCAACAATTGGCTTAAGTATTGGTGTCATTCAAAGGGGATCCAATGCCTGTCAGCCTGGGATGACATGCTCGACAAGCCACAATGCTTCACTAGGGACGGCTTGCACCTGTCACCCTGGGCTTTCAGATATTGGCAAAGGCTCTTGCTACCCCCATAGTGCCTTTTTTAGGCAAGGCTCAAAAGACAAACCCACCTCCATAGGTATCACAAGGGATAAGAAACTAAGAGTAATGCTACTCAACGCCAGAAGTCTAAACCTCAAGATGCACGCACACGAAACTCTCCTTAGCATGGAGAACATCGATATCTGTGCAGTAACAGAAACCTGGTATAAGGCTCCCGAGAGCACCCCAGCACTATCAGGTTATACCTCATACCATGCTTTTCGGCCCCAAAACTTGGACCGAACTACAAAAGGAGTGGGAGCATCAATATTCGTCAAAGATACCCACACCTCCAGGTTGGTGGCACAGCACGAAGCATCAGAGACTATCCATGTGCAACTAACAGTGGGTAAAACTGCCTTCCAGTTTATAGCCTGCTACAGACCACCCTCCCAAACCCAGGAACCCCACTCAGCCTGAGAACACTGGAAAATATGAAGGTCTCTCCAAACACCATTATATTGGGCGACTTCAACTACCCAAACATAGACTGGGAGCATTACTCTAGCTCCAACACCCTAGCCCAAAGGTTCCTAGAATTTATAAACTCAAATGCTATGGAACAACTTGTTACCATTCCCACAAGAGGGGAAAACATACTGGACCTGATCATCACCAACATGGGGACTCTATGCTCCAGACCAGAAGTGTATCCCTCACTGGTAAGATCAGACCATAAACTAATCTCGCTGGATATTCACATCATGACCCCACCCCCTGACCAGAAAAACACAGTGAAAAACTTCTCTAAAGCAAATTTCACACTCCTCAAAACCGAGGTGGAATCCTTCAAAGCCCCCGGGCCTGTGGAAAATACGGCCTAGACCGCAGAATCCTTTATAAACGCATTCTATGAACACCTTCAGGAATGCATGGATCATGCAATCCCAAATAAAACCAAGACCCAATCCTCCAGTGGCAGACGTCCTGTCTGGTGGACCCCAGCCATAAACAAACTATACAATAGAAGGAGGAAGCTACTACATGATAGAGCAAAATCCCAAAAAGGGAAGGCATCTCTGATCAGTATTAGCAAAAAACTAAGGGCACTCATAAAATCGTCTAAGGCCAGATTCGAGAGAAAAATTGCACAGGACACTAAGGATAATCACAAGGCTTTCTTTAGTTATGTTAGGAACCTGGGTGGGAATTCCCAGATATGCTCAGAATTAGTCCAAAATGTCCAAAAAATACACCGAACCCACAGACATTGCCAACATCCTAGCTGACAGGTTCAGCACAAACTTCTCCCCCCCTCCCCACCAAAAGGGCAAATTTCTATCCCAGCAGAGTGCTGCCCCCCTGACATCTCAGATGCTAAGGTAAGAGCCGCCCTCTCCAAAGCAAAAAACACAGCATCAATGGGACCAGACAGTGTCCCGGGCTGCGTCCTACATGAACTCTAAGAAGAGCTAAACCCAAACATAAAACTACTGTTCAATCTCAGCCTTACTACAGGATATGTACCCAAAGAATGGCGTACAGCAACAGTGGTCCCTCTCCACAAAGGTGGTGCCTCAACGGATCTTGGAAACTATCGCCCCATAAGCCTGACTAGCTTGGTCTGCAAAGCTATGGAAAGGATCATCATGGACCTCATAAATAAAGATATTGGGGACCTACAGACACTGGATCCTACTCAGTTCGGATTTGTTAAGGGCAGATCCTGCCTCTTAAACCTGGTCAATTTCTTTGAAACAGTCACCAAGGCCAGTGACGAGGGGAAGGTGGTCCACACAGCCTACCTGGACCTAGCAAAAGCCTTCGATACAATACCCCACTCGGGCATTATAGATAAGCTCACCAGCTTAAATATAAACCCCTATGTCACTAGATGGGTTGCAAACTGGTTCAAGGACAGAACCCACATGGTTAGAATTGCTGGAGCCATGTCAGACTCCAAACCAGTTACAAGTGGCGTCCCACAAGGCTCAGTCCTGGGACCTCTCTTGTTCGGTATATATTTCTCGGAGGTACAGGCAAACACGGAAGGACTGTGGCTGACCAAGTTCGCAGATGACTGCAAACTGGGCACCATAATCGACTCTCCAGCCGACACAAGCATCCTCCAAAAGAGCCTCATAGAAACAGACAACTGGTGCTAGAGCCATGGCCTCAAGCTAAACGCCAAAAAGTGTATAGTCATCCCCTTTGGCAAAAACAAAGTGCCCACAAATTACCACATAGGTGGTAATCCATTAAGTACAGAAGAAGTAATTAGGGACCTGGGGATCCAAGTTGATAGCAATCTCTCATTTGACAACCACGTGGCCAAAGTGGTTAGAAAAACATTTTATATAGCCCACCTAATCATGAAGGGATTCACATCTAGATCAGGGGAGGTCATCATGCCTCTTTACTCATCCCTCATCAGGCCCATAATTGAGTACAATGCCCCTTTTGGGATGTACCTTACCAGACACCTGCAGCAACTGGAAAGACCCCAAAAGTACCTCACCAAGAGGATCAAAGGGCTCAAACAGATGCCATATGCTGCCCGGTTAAAGAAACTCCAGCTCTACTCAGTGGCATACCGCCTGCTCAGAGGCGATCTGTGCCTGGCGTATAAAGCCATGTCCAACCGGGAATTAATGGACAGGCTGCACCTCAGAAAATCCAAATCCCATCGAGCTACGCGCTCAAGAGACTTGAACCTCAGCACTGAAATAAATAGGACATGCTGGAGGGACAGATTCATAACCCAGAGGCTCCCTTCACTCTGGAATAAAATCCCAGTCCAGGTTAGGCAGAGTCCCTCATTGACTCTCTTCAAGAGGAATTTTGATGAGTGGATGAGAGATCGTAGGTTTACCCCGGGTATCACTTCTGTGTCACTGTTAGACAGAGGCACAGTATACTAACCTCGAAAAAGGACATAGCAAAATTAATTTAAAATGGGTGGGGAAAGCCAAACACACTCTGGCTAGGCTTATAAATGCCCTAGAGCAGATAGCCTAGTATGAACCTATGAACCTATGAACGTTGGTAGTCCCTGGAATGTGGGTTGCAACCAAAAAGTGCTGGGAAGAAATCACCCATTCCCAAACTCGCATGGCCTCTCGACAGAGTGGGCAAGATCTGGTACCGCCCTGTTTGTTGATCTATCATACTACCAGCATGCTGTCTGATTGTATCGCAATAGTTCCGAGAGGAAGAAGGTCTTGAAGTGCTTGAAATGCCAGGAGCACCGCCCTCATCTCCAGAGCATTGATATGCAGGTGAGCCTCGTGTTCTTGCTATGTGCCTTGGACAGTCCTGTCGAGATAATGCCCCCCCCCCACATGATCTGGGAGGCATCAGTGGTCACAGTGGCAACAGGTTGGGCAGGAACAAAAAGGGCGCCCATGATCAACTGGTTGGGGGCTATCCACCAAAGAAGGTCCTTCTTGAATGAATCCATCAGCAGGATAGGATGACTCAGCGGGAAATATTGGAAGGACCATTGGGAAGAGAGGAGCCACTGGAGGATTCTCATGTGCAACCTGGCTAATGGTACTAATAGAATGGTGGAAGCCATAGTGCCGCGGAGCTGAAGAACCCACTTCACTTTGACCTTCTGCAATGGAAGAAGACATTGAATTTGAAAAATTAAGTTTTGTGCCCTGTCGGCAGGGAGACGGAGCTGTCATGTTCACTGTGTCTACCTCTGCACCTATAAAAATCACAGATTGAGAGGGCAATAATGCAGATTTTTCCCAGTTTATGGAAATCCCTAACTGAGCACAAAGTTGAATAGTGGCGTCTCTGTTTTGGAGGAGTAGATGCCTGGTGGGGGCGGTCAGGAGCCAGTCCTCCAAATACGGAAACACCTGGAATCCTTGATGTCTCAGGTGAGCTGTCACTACTGAACACCCTGGGGGCTGTGGTGAGACCAAAGGGCAGAGCACGAAACTGATAATGACTGGAACCCAGCCGGAAGCATAGATGGCTCCTGGACACCTTGTCGTAGTAGGCATCTTGGAGATCTAGAGAGCACATCCAATAGACTTTCCCTAACAATGGGAGTATCGACTGCAGAGTTACCATCTGAAATGTGTCCTTCTTCACGGATTCGTTTAACCTGCTGAGGTCCAATATTGGCCTCCAATCTTCGGTTCGTTTTGGTACTAAAAAGAACCTGGAGTAAGTTCCGGATCCTAGCTGGTCTGCTGGGACGGACTGGATGACTCTTTTTAAAAGCAACTTGTTGATCTCCACAGTTGCCTGATCCCTGTGATTGGGTGGTACATCTGGGATCTTCTTGGGAACAAACGGTGGAAGGGAAAAAGATATGATATAGCCTCTGGTAACAACTCTTTGTACCCACTTGTCTTGAGTGATATTTAGCCAGGCTTCTGGATACAAAGAAATGCGACCCCCGACCGGCCGCAGAGAAATGCAGTCGGGCCTCACATCAGGAGCACTGAAAAGGCCGTCCCCGAAAAGAATCATGGCTTTGCTGGTATTGCGGACTGCCCCTGCGTCTGGGCAACGTCTCCCATTTCCTCCTCCTCCTCCTCTGCCTCTGAAGGAGGATTCACCCTCTGTGTCCGGAAAGACCCTCTGGGACTTTCTGAACCATATTTTACTGCCCCTTTGACCTTTGGGGTATGGTCGAGAGGGAACAGTAAAACGTACTCCCACGACAGAAAGCGTCTTTCCTTCTTGCTCATACTGAGGGTGTCCTTCACCTTGGAACCAAACAATGAGGAACCATCAAATGGGGCGTTGGTGAAAGTAGACTTGAACAGTTCCGCAAAATTACACAAGTGCATCCAAGAGTGACGCCTCAGGGCAACTCCTGAACCCGCTGCTCTACTCGCTCCATCAGCCGCATAGGAGATAAGCCGCATGGAGGAGTTAACTATAGAATTTAAGGTGGACAACTGAGCAGAGATCTTGCCAGGGACTCTTAGTACATGCACCTTGTACAGAATCTCCTAACGCCTTGAGGAGATCCTTCTGTAATCTCGTGAAGTGAGTGAGATAGTTCAATGATCGAAGGGTAAATGCCTCTGAACTAAAGATATGCTTCCGAAATCTGTCCATCTGTCGAGAATCCTTATTTGTCGGATGAACAGAGGAAGAAGTCTCCGCCAGTTCCTTCTTTGTGGCTGTCGCCACCACCATGACATCTATGGGAATGCCCTTAGACAAAAACTCTTTACCAGGAGGGGCAGACAGAAACTTATTGGGTCTCCTGGGAACTGGCTCCACTGCATCAGGAGTATCCCACACCTTTTGACTAACTAAATCCATCAGTTCGTCAAAACGTGGAGACACCCAAGAGGCAGAAGGTTGAGACCCGAAAGCCTTCAGGTACACCGACTCCTCATCAGAAGGGTTGACAGTGGGCCAGCCGCACCTCTGCTTAAGAATCTCCAATATGTCCACAAAGGAGACATCATCAGAGGATGACTTGAGGGACCCTTCCGACTCCGAGGTCAGTGTCTGATGTCAAGGACTCATCCTGGGAGTCAACATGCTTCCTCTTACATAGCCTCTTCCGGGGAGGCTCCTCAAAAGGGCATTCCAGGGAGGCCTCAGAAGAGTGGGGGCCACCAACCGATGGCTGCTGAGGCTGAGGGTCTCTGCTGTCCCCGGAGAGAGTAGGGACTGAGACCGAAATGGGTTCCCTAGGGGAAGAGTGCTGGTACCACTGGTAGGGGCTGGAGAATGAGACAGCATGCTCCTCATAATCTCAAATGCCAACCTCTCCAGCTCCAAAGACCTCCCCAGCTGCGAAGAGACAAAGGTTGACTTCGGAGACAGATGCAGGATCTGAGCTCACCCTGGCCGATGCACCGAGAGGAAGGCTCAGAACCGAAGAAGATCAATTCCAACCCTCCCTACCGGCGCATAGAGGAGAGCTTCGGCCCCTAGACAACGGACGGCACAGAGCACGTCGGAGCTGAACCCGGCTCCGAAGCAGCGACAAAGGGAGCTGGAACAGAAAGTACCTCAGGTGGCACCATGCGCTCCTGCTCCGAAGGGCCAACATGGCTCGGAGGAGGAATAGCAGACAAGGGCAAAGCTGGATCGAGTGGCTCCGGAGCCGAATGGGTCGGAGCCAACAATAATTTTGGTAAGGCAGACAACTTCAGAAGTCTCAACACTACGCTCTCCACATCTTCTTCCAAAAGGCTCCTGGAAGATCTGGAAGACATAGTAGGGGATCTTGATCTAGGGGGCACTGGAGACTTCAGTAACACGGAAACCGGTAGGGAATCTACAGACCAGCACTGAGAAGCAGATTCAATTGCTGATTCAATCGTTTCCGAGATCGGCTCCGAAACACTTGGAACCGACTCTGACACCACAATAGTGCTCTCCTTCGGCTCCAAAGGCAGTGGAGTCAAGGAGGCAGATTTTGACTGTTTAGAAGGCGGTTCCAAGACACCTGCTGGCACCAGAGAAGGCCTTTTTGAAGACTTAGATTTGCCAGACTTGGAGGAAGCTGAAGAACTGGATAGAACTTCCTCAAAAGATGGTTTTAGTAGACCCTTGAGTATAAGCTTGTTCTTTCTCTCCTGTAACACCCTAGGAGAGAAAGCATGGCAGAACAGGCATGATTCCTGCAGGTGGATGGCCCCCAAACAGTACATACAGCTACTGTGGCCATCCGTTAAAGAAATCTTTTGGGAGCATTTCATGCACTTCCTAAAACCCGAAGGTTTGTGCTCCTTACTCCCTTTAGACATTTCACAAACAAACACACACACACACACACACACACACACACACACACACACACACACACACACACACACACACAGGAAAGGAAGAAGAAGAAAAATGAGGGAAGAGGACTAGGTCCTCGAACTAAAACGGGCCTAGCCCTACAGAAGAAAGTACCACGAGGACTAGGGCCTCTAACTTAAACGGGCCTAGCCCGGTGGAACAGAAACTAGGTCTTCTAATTTAAACAGACCAGAAAATGCACACACACAGAAAACTGTAAATAACTCTATGTGGTAACAATTTTTAGGTCCTGTAACTAAAACAGGCCTAGCCATGCAGAAAGAAGTACCACAAGGACTAGGTCCTCTAACCTAAACGGGCCTAGCCCGGTGGGACAGAAAACTGGGTCTTCTAATTTAAACAGACCAGAAAACGCACACACACAGAAAACTGTATATAATATGTGGTAACAATTTGAAGAAAATAACTAACATACAAAGGGAGGAATTCCAACCCTTAGCAAATAACAAGCGGATCCCCGCCAAAAATACAATCTCAGATTAAGGAAACTAAGCTGCCAATAACGGTCTAGAAAAACAACAGAATAACAGGAGCCCCTGTTAACTATCAGCGGAAAACTGCCACAAACTAACAAACTACCTGATAAGGAAAAAAGCGCAATGGCGCCTACAAGAACTCTAAACTGGCACCACACCAAACTAACAACAAGTTTAAGCTGAGAATGCATCGAAAAGGGCAAACAACACTACTGCCTAAGATAATATCACCTTACAACACAGTAATAACTGTAATACAAATTTTAAATAGAAGAATTTTAACACTTAGCTAGAGCCAAGAGAAGCACAACCGAACTCGTCGACGCGGCAAATGAGATCTGGGGGTTTGTACTGGTGCACTATGGGATACCTGCTTAGCCATGAGACAACCAGAAGTCTGCAAGCTTGTAAATTGGCCGAGTCGGAGCAGAGGATTGGCTCCAAACCCAAATGTAAAAATGAAGGTGAAATTGTACTGCACAACATCTTTACTTTTCAGGTGAACTGCTTACCATTGTACCTTTAAATGTTGATGTGCATTTCGAACTCTAAAGATTAATTGATTACACATGCAAACAGCTAATGTCTGTGTAAAAGTAGATGGCAATTAATCTTTGTCAAATGCACTCAGAAGAGAATGTAGATCTACCTTCAGCTGCAGACTTCTTGAATCCCAGTGAACATTTGCTAATGAGAAAAAGTAATAACTTTGCAGTAGTAAAAAACATAGCATTTTTAATGGATTTCATCATTTTGTATTATTTTTCAAGCCTACCAGCTTACAAAATACACTTTATAGGTTAAGCCATGGGCATTAATCAAGACATTCACCCTTGTAAAAATAAGAGAAACTATCTTAATTCTACATACATACCATTATATACATACCATTCCCCACTCAGGAGTTATTGATAGACTCACCAAACTAGGCATCGACCACTATATCGCTAGGTGGGTTGCAAACTGGCTCACAGATAGAACCCACAATGTGAAAATAGCAGACTCCAAGTCAGACTGCTGACCAGTCACAAGTGGAGTCCCACAGGGATCGGTCCTGGGTCCTTTCCTGTTTGGCATCTACTTCTCAGAAGTCTAGGCCAACATGGAGGGACACTAGCTGACCAAGTTCGCCAACGATTGCAAACTGGGAGTCATTATTACCTCCCCAAGTGATGTAGACATTCTACAGAAAGGCCTCAGAGACCAACGACTGGTGTTGAAACCATGATCTTAAGTTTAATGTCAAAAAATGCGTCATCAATTCCTTTGGGAAAAACTCAGTTCCCACTAATTAACACATTGATGGTAGCCCACTGAACACTGAAGGCGTTAAAAGAGATCTGGGGACACAGGTTGACAGCAACCTCTCCTTCGACCACTACATTGTCACTGTGATCAGAAAGTCCTTCTATATGGCACATCTCATTACCAAGAGTTTTGCATCTGGGAAGAAAGAAGTCATCATCTCTCTCTACTCTTCCCTCATTAGACCAATCATTGACTATAATGCCCCATTTGGCATGTACCTCAGTAAACACCTGCAACAGCTGGAAAGGCCACAAAAATACCTCACAAAGAGGATCCTAGGCCTTAAACACATGCCTTACATGGACACACTCAAAAAAACTCCAGCTTTTCTCTGTCTCATATCTTCTATTAAGAGGCGATCTCTGCTTGACTTACAAAGCCATGTCTGACCCAGCCCTGTTAGAAATGCTACACCTAAAGAAATCCCAATCCCTCCGCACCACATGCTCCAGGGACCTCAACCTCATTACCATAATCAACAGAACATGCTGGAGGGACAGGTTCATAACCCAGAGACTGCCATGCTCTGGAACAGACTTCCCATACATGTCAAGCAGAGCACCTCACTGGCCCTTTTCAAGAGAAATCTTGATGACTGGATGGGAAATAGAAAGTTCACCCCAGAGATCATGCAAGTGGCTCTACTTGAGAGAGGCACCGGGAACTAACGGCGGCATGATGCCAGGGCACTTCTATGGGCTAGGCTTGTAAAGGCTCCTGGCCCGTTGGCCTAGTACACACCTATGAACCTATACAATGTAATCAGTGCATTTTTACACCCCACCCCCACTCTCACAGCCCAAGATCATAGTATACTAACATTAAACTTCCTTTTGTCCAGTGATCCTTCCCTTGTTATACTATAAAGCCTATATTATTTACAACTAAATGTACTTGTTTACTTTAATATCTTTATCACATATCACAATCACTGAAAAGACTTCCCCACATTTAAAATATTCCTGACTACACACTACACAACATTGTTGTATTGTATAGAACATGCAGTTTATATCATGAACTGTTTTATACACAAATACTAATAATAATTTTTTTTAACTTACAGTTACTTTGTTCATTTAAGTATCCTTACAATCATCAAGTACATAAAGCTGGGTATATGCTTTACAGTCCACCCACAAGTTTAACAAAGTCAGCAAAAGTTCAGCCTTTTTCTGTCACTTTTTTTGCGCAAACCCATATTTCACAAATGTAATTAATGCTTTATAATCTCTCATTTATTCACTGAATTCAGTGTTGCTGGTCTAATTCCAGTTCATCTCTAGCTCCCAACAATAGACTCTGGTTGAGGTCCAAGTTGCTCCTGATTCTTCTAGTCTAGTGTGTTATTTTCTGTCTCTTAAGCAATTTCCTTTGGAACACTGAAACTGTTTCACTGGCAGAGTCTCTCTATGAGCTTTTTTGTCAGAAGAATAAAACACAGGGTCCCCTTCTATTTGTTGGATCACTTTTTGTTGGCTAAAGGTTTTTATTTCCTCCTTAGCCTGTTCTGCATGCAGAAATGTCTTTGATTGTCAAGGAAAAAAATATTCTGAAGACAGTTGGATACAGCAGCTTGAATCCCACACCTGCCTCTCAACATTTCGATTACTGGGATAAAGTTCATTCTTTTCTACCTGATGTACAGTGAGTACTCATTTTCCAGAAACACTCTGCCATCCCAATTGTTAATCTTTTCCCTTCTGCCATAGTTTTGTCAGGTTCAACTCTTTCTGCTGATATGATTCCATCTTTACTAATACAGGTCTTGGCTGCTTTCTCATGGCCAGTTTTGGAACATACACTTGATGTGCCCTTTCAATTAACAATTTCTGCTGTTAATTACAAGTTCAGCTACTTATTTGTGCTTTCATACAATTAATCCAGTCTGTTCCTTCCAGCTTCTCTGATGCAGCAGAAAATCTTGTTTTCTCTGAATGCTGTTTCTTCTAACTCTACAATTTTTTGAAGCAGCTTTTCTTAAGAAGCCTCATAATCAGACAGCCTATTCTTCATTTCAACCTCTGATTTTTGCAGTTTTATCAGTTCATCTGAATAGCTAGTTAAAGATTCTTCCATTTTCTAGCCTTTTGTTATTTGAGTTGATCTACTCCTTCAGTATTTCATTTATTTTAATCTTCTCTGAATTCATTTGATTTATTTTTTCCTCTAAATTACTGGAAGCCATTTCTTGTACAAGAGCTAAAGCTTGAATTTATTTTTCTGAATAGCTGCAGGATTCTAACTAGTCACTGTTTTCTCTTCACCTTTTCTGGTTGATTTTCTTTTAGGCTCTCTAAATTTCTTCTATACTGGCATCCAGGTTGTGAACTTACTAGCCAGTAACTGAATTTTACTCAAGATGACAATATCACTGGCTCGTATTTCTCATTTTTTTCACAATGGGAGAGCTGAAATTAAGCTGTTTATCAGTATGCAGCCATCTTGGAAGTCTGGATCTTTGTCTTTTATACATAACTGATTATGACACTTAAGTCCAATATGGGCCTGAGTTCCTTTGATGTTTGGGAAGTAATTAGAATCTGGAATAGACTACATACCACCCTGATTTGGTGGAACCTCATGGATGGTTATTTTTTGAAAGATATTGACAATTTATTTTGCTGCAGCCCTCTTCTGTTGGGGTGATACATCTTGGAGGACAGGAATGAGGGATCTCCATCATATTGATCAGTGCTGCAGTAGCAGCTAAATTGGTTTTATTCTGCACAGGATACAACAGCCAACAAGTTTCCAAAGCTTCAGGGGCATATACCACATGCTCAAACTGTGATTTAGCTTGAGCTGAGCTGAAAAAAAAGAATGGCTTGCATGCCAAACCCTTTAGAGCTTTCCTGCTGCTGAAGAGCGCTCCTTTTTTAAGGACTGACAGTTGGCTAAAGCTTTACATTGCTGGGCAGTTAAACTCTCTTCAGTGAAAAAAAACTTCAACTTGTTATTTTTATGACTAAAAGTGAACTTTTTTTCTGTGAAATTAGTTATTTTATGCTAGGAAAATGTGCTTTTAGAGACAGTCATGTGACCTTTGGTAATTTTTAAACAGAAGCATTATGTTATTTTTTTTTTACTTTTGTGTAAAGAAGTTGTTAAAACTAATTGAAAACGAATTATTCCTTGTTAAAAGTTGTGTCATTTTAATTAGTGGGGCTGGCGTAAGAGTTTAAAGTGCTTTTCACTGTGTTTTGAGGATGAAAAAAAAGAAGTTATGTCTTACCATAACGTTCCATCTGTATTGTTGATCCTCGTTCAGTCATTACACATGGGTACCGGTTCCAAGCTCAGAACCGAGCCGGTCATTTTCCAAGCTCTCATTAGCTTCAAACTCTCGAGCTAGACTCTTGCCCACAATCCTCCTCTCCCAGTTACCTCAGATTGAGTTTGCAAGTCAAAGAAGGTAGAGGCTACCTCTGGTCAAATAACCTAAGAGAACCGGATGGTGAGATCCACTAAAAATCACAGGAGGCGGAAGGAGGGAGGGTCGTAATGACTGAACGGGGATCAACAATACAGATGGAACGTTATGGTAAGACATAACTTCTTTATCTGATATTGTTAATCCTCGTTCATTCATTACACATGGGACAGAGTCCCCATCTACCTCTAGTCCTGGGAGGCTCTCATGGAACGACATTCCTGAGCACCATAGAACCGAAAGATGCTCTTCCCCTGGAGGCCAAATCCAATTTGTAATGATTGATGAAGGTATGAGGCGTAGCCCAAGTTGCAGCTGCACAGATGTCATGAAAAGAAGCTCTGGCATGGAAGGCAGCAGATGTTGCCACCGACCTTGTTGAATGAGCTTTCCTGGTAGTAGGCAATGAGATATTACGTTGTGTATAAATAAAGGTCACACAGTCCTTCAACCATCTAGCTAATGTGACCTTAGAAACAGCAGATCCTAATCTAGGTCCAGAAAAGGCCAAAAATAACTGGTCAGATTTACGAAAGGGTTTAGTCCAGTTTAAGTAAAAACGGATTTGCCTGTGTATATCTAGGGTGTGTAGGCAATACTCTCCTCTGATTGAATGATTGGGAAAGAAAACTGGCAATTCAATGGCTTGATTAATGGACATTTCAGAGATCACTTTGGGCAGAAATGACGGATTAGTTCTCAGAGACACTCTATCTCTATGAAAAATCAAGTATGGACTCTTGATACATAAAGCTTGAAGTTCAGAAATACGTCTGACAGATGTAATAGCGACCAAAAACCAGGTTTTCTGTTAGCAAAATATGTATTAATGTGTGTGCTTAATGCTAATTAGAAGCTAAAAGAGTTAACACGTTTTTCATTCTTTTTTATATACACTATTTTATATACAGCTTAGTTTTATATGAGACTAAAAGATGCTTTTGAAACTGCAGTGTGCTTTCTGAAACTTGCAAGATGCCCTCTGACCTAGTAACTGCTAGTACAGCAAAATTCATGTTTATGCCTTTTGGAAATGTACTTGAAAAACAGGTGATTATCTGCTAGGTCAGGAAGCAATGAATGAACAATGCTACATTCTATAATGTTATGATTTTGAACAATTAGCTCTGTTCGTGGTATGAGAACATGCACAGCTGCAGAAGGAAGAGAAAGACAAACAAAGAACTGTTGGAGAAATGAACTGCAATCTATACTTTCTTTGTGCTCAAATTAGCCGTAGTACCTTGAATGGTAACACTGCATATATCTAACCGGTGGTAGCCAAGGCCACGTTGTTTTTCTTAGGAAGTTTCTCACAAAAATTGATAGTACAAGCAGAAAAGCATGAAAACAACTGCTATGTAATGATGATGTTAAAACTTGTGATCTGCTACGTCAGCTTGGTAGGCAATGTCTTATTAGAAAATGTATAAAAATGCTGGTATTTCCTGATTCTAATTAGACAAACTCTGTATTAGCACGTTTTTGTCTCCTTGCCGCAAGATTAAAGTGCCTTAACCTGAACCTACCGTGTATTGATCATTTTTAAAGTATATTTTTCCTTTGACAGATTGGCCCTTCGGACCGGAAATATCTCTCGCTCTAGCTCAGGTCAGATGGGCCCGGTGGCATGAAACCGTACGGGGAAGAAGCCACATCGGTTCTTCTGCTTTGAAAGACCTCCGACTGAATTGTCGTTCAAAAGAGGCCAGCCACTGTTTCTGATCTGCGATTGGAGGACGAGTCAACGTTCCGGTGGGATCAAACACAGAGGCTCCGGTAAGGAGGAATTTACCTTTTTCTGTTTTAGATCAGGGACTTGTTACAGTATTTTTGTTTTTGTCAGGGAGATTTGCAAGTGCAGATCAGGGACAAAAAAGATTGCTGTCTTGTCATAGATCAGGGAAACAGAATAGGTAGGCAGTTATTCTAGATAAACTGTGAAGAAGAGTAAGTCATAGTACCACGTGATAAAAAGGGTTATGTAACAATTTCTAACTTAGCTAAGACAACATGGGAAATCAGTGCACAAAAAGTTCCCGAGATCCGCCCTTAACCGAAGACGCGAAATATATGCAATTACAACGTGCCGACAATGTTAGGTACTATACAAAATGGGTTAATAAATACAAATTTGATGGTAATTTAGATAAACCTTCACTTATTAAACTTGTTAGACAACTTAAAACAGATGCAAAAGGTCAGCTAAAAAAGCTACATCAATTAGGAGTCCCTCAGGCACACAGGTGGCTTGAGGAAGCAAACCGCAGGGAACAAAAGATTAAAAATTCAAAAGCAATGTTTTTAGATAAAGAAGACAATAACTTGGTAATAGCAACAGCCCCTCCGCTTCCCTTACCAGAATATGAAGCGAGTGGACAAGCTGATCCACCTCCGCTATATCCAGTTGTTCCTGCAAAACCAAAACTGTTTGTCAGAGATCCTATCGAGACTAGGTCTCGAACACGCAACTTAAGAGGGGATATTGAATTGTATGAAATAAATAAAAATTCACAAGCTATGAGTGAAGAAGAGATATGTCCACTTATAGAAGTACCAAATCCACAGGCAGGACAGGCAGGACAGGACCCAACTCTTCTAGTATATAGACCGTGGACACCGGAAGACATCCGGAAAGCCACAGAGGGAATTCCCCATCCGAAAGTTAATTTTAGAAAATTCTTAGAAGACTTACAGGGCATGAGGTTAAGTTATCATTTGAATGGAGAGGAAGTAGAGAAAGTAGTCAGACAAATTGTGGGTCCAGATTGGCACATGATCAGTGGCAACTGGAATCCCCGTGACACAGAACTTAGGCCACTCCCACATAGTAACGCAGAACTGGATAACAGAGTGAAAGGTCTGACAGACCGAATCTCTGAGAAATGGAAGCCTAGGGCTGACTGGACTTGCATTAATCAATGCATACAACAAGAAGGTGAAACTGTTGATAGATATTATGCTAGATTATTAGAGTGTTTTAATAATCATTGTGGAATGCAGGTACCTGAAGATCAAATTAGAAGTTATGTACCTACCATAACGTTCCATGTTAGTTGTCTTCTCTCGCCTTCTTTCTTGCTGGATGGGTTCGGAGCCGATCCTCGGCTCCGACACTGCTTTAGCTTGAGAACTCCTTTTACCAGCTCGAGGCAACCCTATATCCCATGATGCAAGGCGGAACTACCTCAGATCTCGTTTGGTAGCTAACCTACCCTGCTAAGGACTAACCTAACATATATTAGGAAACCCAAGCTCATAATAAAGGAGTCCTCTAAAGAAGGCTCAGGAGGAAAACAACCTGATAAGAGGAACTCTTCAAGATCTGTCCAGGCCAGGGGGAAGGAGGGAGGGACGCAAGAAAGAAGGCGAGAGAAGACAACTAACATGGAACGTTATGGTAGGTACATAACTTCTAAATGTTAAGTTGTCAATCTCGCCTTCATTCTTGCTGGATGGGACCGCGTCCCTAGCACCTGTATTCCGGGTGGCTCAATGGAACAGACTCTTGAGAACTGTGGAACCAAAACTGGCCCTGTCTCTGGAGGCCAAGTTTAACTTGTAATGAGAGACAAAGGTATGAGGCGTGGCCCAAGTAGCTGCTGCACAAATGGTATCAATGGGTAGTCTATCCTGAAAGGCTGCAGAAGTGGATAGACTCCTGGTTGAGTGTGCTTTTGGTTTAGAAGATAGCTGCTTGCCTCTGAGAGAGTACACATAGGAAATGGTGGAAGTCAACCATCTGGATAAGGTCACTTTAGAAACTGGAAGACCTATCCTGTTTTCTGCATAGGAGACAAATAATTGGTCCGATTTCCTGAATTGTTTAGTTCTATGCAAATAGTACCTGAGCTGACGATGGACATCCAAAAAATGAAGCTTCTGTTCAGCTCTGTCGGAATAGTTTGGGAAAAGGACTGGTAGATCTATAGATTGGTTAATATTGGTTTGAGACACAACTTTGGGGAGAAAGGACGGGTTCGTTCTTAAGGATACCCTGTCCTTATGAAAACCAAGTAAGGGGAACGAATGCAGAGAGCTTGAATCTCGAAACCCTTCTTGCTGAAGTGACAGCCAGTAAGAATATAGTTTTCCAGGTCAATAACTTCAAAGAACATGAAGCAGACGGTTCGAAGGGAGGTAGCATCAAGGATGCCAACATTAAGTTTAGATCCCATTGCGGAGGAGGATGCTTTATAGGCGGCTTTAGGAGAAAAACTCCTCTCAGAAAGGCTTTGCATAATCTATGAGACATAATGTTATTGTCATGCAAGCCAACATGATACTTGGAAATAGCAGCCAGTTGAACTTTAACTGTAGATGAAGAGGATCCTGAATGAAAAACCTCAGCCAGGAAATCTAAAACAGAATGTACAGGAGCAGTAAAGGGATCAATATTCCTGGAATTTGCCCAAATAGAAAAACGTCGCCACTTGCTAAAATAAACAGTCCTAGTGGACGACTTTAAAGAAGACACTAAGATGTCTCTGACTGAGTCAGAGATCATCGGTAGCCTGGCTAGGGAAGGAAGTGGAGCAACCAAGCAGTGAGGTTGAGAGAATGAATGGCCCGGTGCTGCTGACCCGACTGGTGGATCAAGAGATCCGGAACTGGGTCCAGATGCCAGGGCTGCACCAGAAGGTGACGATGCAGAGACGGAAACCAAATTTGTCGAGGCCAATAAGGGGCAATGAGAATCAACTTGGCCCTCAAAACGGTGGCTTTCTGAATGACTTGTGGAATCAAGGGAAAAGGAGGAAAAGCATACAGAAGTCCCCGGGGCCAATCCTGGGTTAGAGAGTCTCTCAGGGGTTGGCCTGGAAGGGGAAAGAGGGTGAAAAAATCGGGGCACTTGTTGTTTTGAGGAGTAGCAAAAAGATCGCAACAAGGAGTGCCCCACTTCAGAAAAATCTGATCCACTACAGATTCATTGAGAGACCACTCGTGAGGCATCAGAACAGATCTGCTCAGCCTGTCCGCCAAGAGGTTGGACCTGCCGGGGATGTGCGTTGCTATCAGAAACCGATGAGAGGAGATTGCCCATTGCCAAAGTCTGAGAGCTTCTCGACACAACGGATAGGACCTGGTCCCGCCCTGCTTGTTGATGTACCAGACCACGGACATGTTGTCCGTTTGTACTGCAATAGTCCCCGTGGGAAGAAAGTCGTTGAGGGCCTGCAACGTTAAAAGCACCGCTCTCATCTCCAGGACATTTATGTGCAGATGGTATTCTATGGGTTGCCACGTCCCGTGGACCATCCTGCCCTGATAATGCCCCCCCACCCAATCAGAGAGGCATCCGTAGTGACTGTGGCAACTGGAGGAGGGGGGACAAAGGGTTGGCCCTGATGAAGAAGAGGGGAAGATATCCACCAATTCAGATGAGTTCTGCGACTGTGTGACTAAGATTTGCCTCATCGGGAGACTGTGGTACGACCACTGAGTGAATAGCATCCACTGCAGAAGACGCATGTGGAAGCGAGCCAGTGGTAGAAGAACAATGGCCGCAGCCATAAGACCTAGAACCTTCAGTATAAATCTGGCTTTGACCTTGCTGCTCTGCAATAGAATCCGAACAATTTTGGATGTCCAGAATTCTTTGATCTGTTAGTCTGGCTAACATTTTGACGGTGTTTAATTCTGCCTATAAAGGTGATAGATTGGCAAGGCCGCAGAGAAGATTTTTCAAATTTACTGAAATTCCCAAACTCCTGCAAAGCTGCAGAGTGTAGTCTCTGGTCTGAAGAAGCTGACACCTGGTGGTGGCGGAGAGGAGCCAGTCGTCCAAATAAGGAAACACCTGGAATCCTTGACGTCTCAGATGAGCTGTGACCACTGCCATGCATTTGGTAAACACTCTGGGGGCTGAAGTGAGGCCAAAGGGCAGGGCTCTGAATTGGTAATGACTGGTCCCTAGCCGAAAGCGGAGAAACCTTCTGGAGCGCCTGTGAATCTTTATGTGATAGTACATAGAGCACATCCAGTTGTCCTTGCCCAGAAAGGGCAGAATGGACTGAAGCGTGACCATCCGGAATCTTGCCTTCTTGACAAATCTGTTTAGACTGCTCAGGCCTAATATTGGTCTCCAATCTCCCGTCCTTTTGGGGACCAAAAAGAATCTCGAGTAGACGCCGGATCCTACCTGGTCTGCCGGCACAGTCTGGACGGCTCTTTTTCCTAGGAGCTTTGAAACCTCCTGTTCTGCCAAATCCCTTTGACCGGGTGAGATGTCTGGAAGGGATTGTTGAGGTACGGGATACCTTTCGAAGGGAATTTTGTAACCCTCGGATATGATCAACTGTACCCACATATCTTGTGAGAGGGAATGCCAGGCTACTGGGTACAGCGAAATCCTTCCCCCGACTGCCTCCAAGGGTGGACAGTCGGGCAACACCTCAGGGATGCTGAAAGGGCTTCTCAGGAAGAGACTCCCTGTTGCCCTGGTTCTGAGGACCCCCTGCCTCTAGGGCGTCTATTATTGTTACCCCTCTGCCTCTGGGGGTAAACTGACCATGTGTGTCCGTGTAGCTCCTTGGGCTTTATGGAACCACATCTTCCCTCCTTTCTGACCCTTGGGATATGGTCTAGAAGGTGGAAAAATGGACTCCAACGGCAGAAAGAGTTTTACCGTCCTGCTCACACCTGGTCAAGGTATCCTTCACCTGAGGTCCCAACAAAGCCGAACCATCAAAGGGGTATTAGTGAAGGACGCCTTAAAGGGGTCCAAAAATTACAAAGCCGCATCCAGGCTTGGCGTCTAAGAGCAACTCCTGTGCCTGCGGCCCTTCGCTCCATCGGCCGCATAGGATATGAGCCGCATGGAGGAGTTGGATAAGGAATTCAGGATTGCTAGCTGTGAGGCAATCTTTTCTTGAGCCCCAGCAGCAGAAGGATCTGGACCACTTCACCCAGTTCCTTGAGAATATCTCTTTGAAGCCTGGTGAAGTGACAAAGGTAGTTCAGCTTAATGCATAGCAAAGGTCGCTGAAGAAAACATCCGCTTTCCATACCTGTCCATGGTCCTAGAATCCTTGTTAGGAGGATGGACAGGTACTGAAGGATCCGCCAGTTCCTTCTTAGTGGCCGCCACCACCATAGCATCCACAGAGACGCCCTTGGAAAGAAACTGTTTGTCCGAGGGGCGTAATAAACTTGGATGGTCTCCTGGGGACAGGTTCCACAGAATCTGGAGCCGCCCATGCCTTCCGAGCCACTACCTGCATAAGTGGGTCGAAGGCGGAGACACCCAGGAGGTGGAGGGTCGGGATCCAAAGCCTCCAGGTATACCGACTCATCCTCGGAGGGATCAATGGATGCCAATTCCCCTCTGTTTGAGGAGCTCAAGGATGTCTGAAAAGGAGACATCCTCAGAGGGGATCAGAACCCTCCGACTCATCTAAGTCGGTATCAGATGTAGTAGACTCGGGAGTCTGTGTGGTTTCCTCTTACGCCCTCTTCCGAGGGGTTCACCTGCCGGATCAGGAGAAACTTCGAAGAGGAGGAAATTCCCAATGGGGAAACCTGGGGCGATGGATCCCTGGGCCTGAGAGCAAGAGGCTGGCAAGAGGTGTCTACAGGCACGAAGAGGGAGGAGCTAGAGGGATGGACCGCTGACCTGGCTCAGTAGCCAGGACACTCCTCATCACCTCAAAGGCTCCCTCCCAGGAGACCGGAATATCCCGATCCGAGGATACAGGAATTCCCGCTCCACTGAGAGGGAAGGCTCTGAGGCCGATGTCGGTGCCGAGCTTACCAAAGCCGAGCCCAGAGGGAGAGCGGGTCGGACAAGGGTCCGATGCCACTAGCCCCTCGGAGCCGACAGGAAACCCGGATCCCTCCAAGGAAGGCCTCAAGGAGGAGATCGGAGCCGAGGCGATGGAGCCGAAGGATGTATCGGCTCGGCGCCAAACAGTCGCTGTCCCGAAGCTCGCCGAACTCTGGTGTGGAGTCGGAGGAGGAAGTTCAAGGGGTGAAACAATAGCCGAAGTCTGCTGAGACGGGCTATGGAGCATTTGGGCCAGTGCCTGCGACTTCAACAGCCTGCTTACCACCCTCTCTAAGTCGTGGTCAGACAGCCTGGAAGATCTCGAAGATCGGCTCCGATGGCTCCGCTCCGACAAAAGAGGAGACCCCGGAGCCGAGTGGATACTCTGCAACGAAGGGGACCGAGATCTCTTTTGGGACGAAGTCATCGGGTTGGTAGGGTGGCCTAATGGTTAAGGTGTTTGCCTTATAAACACAAGGTGCAGGGTTCGAGTCTCACAAGGGGTAATTGGCTAGGCTTAAAATGGCTCGCAAGGGCAGGTAGCTTAGTACTAATCTATGAACCTATGAATCTTCTGAAAGACTTATGTACCTGTACTGAACCAGCAGTTCATTAAGGGTGGGAGGTTGGCTTAATGGTTAAAGTGTTTACCTTACAGACACAAGGTGCAGGGTTTGATTCTCACTTGGGGTAATTGGCTAGACTTAAAATGGCCCACAAGAGTAGTTAGTCTAGTATGAACCTATATTGAGCCGAAGTCCCCTGAATTCCAGATAGAGCCAAAGGTTTCTCGGTTCCGATGCTGGATAAGGTGTCGGCTCCAGCCGGAGCCGACAAGGCCACAGTAGACCGGGTGTCGGAACCAATCGGTGCCGAACCCACTACTTTGGAAGCAGATAGATCAGTTCCAGCCGGAGCCGATCTCAGCTCCGACGGAGCCGGAGCCACCGGAGGAGGCTTGGATACTGTAGCCTGAACCTTCGGTGGCTTAGAAGGTTTACCAGACCCTGCTTTAGAGGGAGAACCTTCTGGCTTAAGTAAGCCACGGAGGATCAACTTATTCCTCCGTTCCTGCAGGACTCTCTGGCTAAAAGAGTGACACAAAGCACAGGAGTCCTGCAGGTGCAAAGGCCCCAGGCAGTAAACACAAGAAGTGTGACCGTCTGTCAGAGACATTTTCTGACAGCACGAGTTACACTTCTTGAAGCCTGAGACCTTGCCTTCCTTTGACATATTTCTAAGGAAGAAGTCACACACACACCCCAACAAACACACACAATTAATCCCCTAACACACAGACACACAGGTAGGGATTAACCAATGGGGTCTAGGCCTAACTTAACTTTTATACAATTACCAAAGGAATTTAAAAGTTTTGAACTGTAAGGGAATAGGGTGGGCTGTAAACACACTACACACTATGAAAGTGGAAACAAGGGGGAAATAAATCCCTAACTAAGCTTTTTTTTTGACAAAAAATTACTTACCTCAGCTGGCAAAGGAGACCTCTTTCGCTAAGCGGCAAACGAGATCTGAGCTAGTTCCGCCTTGCATCATGGGATATAGGGTTGCCTCGAGCTGGTAAAAGGAGTTCTCAAGCTAAAGCAAGTGCCGAGTCGGAGCCGAGGATCGGCTCCGAACCCATCCAGCAAGAATGAAGGCGAGATTGACAACTTAACATCACATGATTCCCCATATGAGCAGCAGCTAAAGAATGCATTTTTGAAAGGCAGTATTGCACCCATTAGCAGCTTTATTACAAGCATATGGTAGATCATCGTACAAGTAGACTACAGTCATTACTTGAATATGCAAGACATGCCGAAAGGCATTTTAATAGCAAAAAGAAAAAGAAAACTTAAGTATTTGCAGTAGAAGACGGATCAGAAGTCTTTGTAATACAAACTGGGATGAAGTGTAAGAAAAACACCCAGGGAAACAAACAATCTGATAAACGATCAGAGGATTTTGAAGAGAGAAAGAAAAGGGGTGAGTGTTTTAAATGCGGGAAAAAGGGACATTTAGCAAGGGATTGCGGGCAAAATAAAAAGGTAACCACAGAAGACAAGGAGGGTGAGGACTGACTATATGATAGTCAAGAATCACTGGAAAAGAATAAACAAGAAAAGACAAGTGCAAATGTGATAGAAAGAGTAGAGGATTTGATAGAAGAAATAGAGGATGTGCATGAAATCACAGATAATGAAGAAAATGAAATTTTAGACTTAGCATTATTGAGCCTAGAGCTCTACTTAGCAGACACAAAACCGGAAGTTACACTTCTGGTAGAGGGGAGGGAAGTTAAATTCCTGTGTGACTCAGGGGCTTCACGGACCCTGATACATCCTTCCAAACTACCAGAAAATTCAGAATCACTTGATTACATATTAGTGAAAGCAGCTAATGGACAGCTGTATCAGGAGCCACTCTCCCACAACATAGCAATAACTGACCCTGTTTCAGGGATGACCCAGAAAAGCAAAATTGTTGTTTCTGCAAAATGCCCAGTAAATCTTTGGGCAGAGACCTAATGCAGATATTTGGCATAGCAGTAGTTCCAACTATGCAGGGTATGGAAGCACAGCAACAAATGGATACTTTTGTAGTGCGACCGGAGGGTGAAACATTTTATTGGTACAGCCAGGACTTGGTTACGACTGGTCCAGGGGCAGTAACCGAAGAAATGATGAACGTAGCCATCAGTAAACCCCCCTCCCTTAACACTGATAAACAGCATTTGTTGCATTGCACTCTATATTACTGTAGCAAACCAGGACCTGATAAAGAATATGAGCAAGAACTGTTTAGAAACCATGCTAATAGATTAGTATTACGAAATTTGTACTGGGACACAGAAGGAAACAGTATAGTAAGCTGTTCATTGCCCCAGGAATTCCTAGCACTTTACAAATCTAATCGATTACCACATGTGAGTTTGACTAAAGATAGAAATGTGAAGTGGGCAGACCTAGGAGAAAAAGTCACAAGGTGGGAAAAGCAGACAGAGTTAGAACTTTCCGAACAGGGAGTACAAAAGCAGAAGCTGAATTGGATAACACAGACACACCCAGCTGTACACTTGCAGGCAAGTGAGGACAGCTGAGTAGCACTCTTACTAGAGGAAGAGGAAAAAGCCTTACGAGACATACCAGAGACTCTCTGGTCAACAGGAAAATCAGATGTACGACTTATTCGTACAGCAGGACCAGTCACTATCACACCAAAGTCAGCATTTAGACCTCAAAAGAGACAGTATCCCTTGAGAAAGGATGCAGAAATAGGAATCAAACCTATAATAGCAGCCTTACTCAAGGAAGGAGTATTGATAGAATCTCCTGATTCACCATGTAATACACCCTTATTTCCTGTTAGGAAAGCAAACGGAGAATGGCATATGGTCCAAGATTTACAAGCTGTAAATGACGCAGTTATACCCAGGGCACCTATGGTGCCAGATCCACACACCTTATTAAATGATTTGAAACCTCAACAAAAGTATTTTTCTGTGGTAGATATTAGCAATGCATTTTTCTCAATACCGATACACCCTGACAGTCAACATTGGTTTGCATTTACATTTCAGGGGAAAAGGTATACATATACGTGACTACCACAAGGATATTGTGAGAGTCCCACAATATTTGCACAGGAAATGGCAAGTAACCTGGTGGGATTTATCCCACCGAAAGGCAGCCAGATTTTACTTTATGTAGACGACATTCTGCTGGCAGCCCCCACCCAGCAAGAATGCAGAGAAGATACCATAGCATTACTACAATTTTTAGCCAATCAAGGACACAAGGTAAACAAAAACAAACTGCAACTTTGGAAAAAACAGGTCAAATACCTGGGATATGTAATATCCAAAGAAGGCAGAATATTAGATGAAGACAGAAAAACAACAATATTACAAGCACCTAAACCAACTGCCAAGAAGGAAATGATGTCCTTCCTAGGTATTACTAATTTTTGTCGGAGTTGGATTCCAAACTATGCCTTGGAATATGCTCCACTGATCAACTTGATATTCAAAAAGCCTATGGCAGCACAAGATTTATTACAGTGGACACCAGAAGGAGAATCAGCTTTCTGCAAATTGAAACAACTGATAGCATCTTCATTAGTTTTAGGATTACCGAACTATCAAACGATTTTTCCAAACTGCAGATTGTAAGCAGGGTTATATGACATCAGTGTTAACACAACAGCATGGGGACAAACAACGCCCCATAGCTTACTATTCATCACAGCTAGACCCAGTGGCGCGATCCCTGCCCCACTGTGTACAAGCAGTAGTCGCAACTGCAATGACAGTGCAGGCTTCAGCCTCAGTAGTGTTATTCCACCCTCTCATATTGAGAGTGCCTCATGCAGTCGCGATTATTTTACTGCAAGAAAAAGTAGCATATCTTTCTCCTGCTAGACATCTTTCCTGTATAACTATACTGTTGAGCCAACCTCATATGACAATTGAACAATGCACAACTTTGAATCCGTCAACCTTGCTCCCAACCCCTGCAGATGGCAAACCACACTGCTGCCTGCAGAAGATTGAGCAAAAGACACTACCTAGAAAAGATTTCACGGATGTTCCCTTGGATGATGCCGAGGTGACATACTACGTGGACGGCTCGTGTAGGAGGGGTCCTACAGGACAGAATCTAGTGGGGTATGCAGTAGTTTCTGATGCTGAGATTTTAGAAGCAGTCTTTACCACACAATTTATCTGCACAAGCAGCAGAATTGATTGCTTTAACAAGGGCATGTACCTTGGCAAAGGGTAAACGATTGAACATTTTTACTGACAGCCAGTATGCTTTTTCTACTGTACATGCTTTTGCGCAGCAGTGGAAAAATAGAGGAATGATAACATCTACTAGTAAACCAATTAATCATGTGCAATTTATTTTAGATTTGTTAGACTCTATTCAGTTACCTCAGAAAGTGGCTATTTGCAAATGCGTAGCTCATACCAAGCAACAGGATAGGATTTCAAAAGGTAATGCGAGGGCTGATACAGCTGCAAAACAAGCAGCTTCAGCTTCAGAAGTATTTCTTTTGAGTGAGAAATTACAACCATCTGAGATTTTAGACTTAGAAATGTTAAAAACAATGCAGACACTTACTACAAATGTAGAGAAACAAAAATGGATAAAACGAAGAGCAATTCTTGAGAAAGGGCTGTACATCTCCAAAGAGAGGAAACCGATTTTGCCATCTAACTTGTTTAGATATGCAGCTTTGTTGAGCCATGGGCAGTGCCATGTCTCAACAGGGGGGATGGTACAGTTAGTGAATCGAGTGTTTAGGACGTATGGATTTACAAACTACACAAAAAATTTTTGTGCAGCATGCTATGTTTGTAACAAGCATCATGCACAAGGGGCATTGAAACCTAAGCAAGGGAGTTTCCCTACACCACTGTATCCGTTCCATACGATCTGTATGGATTTTATAGAGCTTAACAAATGCGAAAATAAGAAGTACTGCCTTGTCATTATAGATATGTTTTCCAAATGGGTGGAAGCTTTTCCAACTAAAAATCCAGATGCAGCTACTGTTGCAAAAGTCCTCGTTAAAGAAATTATTCCTAGATTTGGCATACCGGAAAAGATTTATAGGGACAATGGCACACACTTTGTAAATCAAACTATACAACAATTAAGCCGTTACTTTGGGATTTCTCTGAAAAATCATTGTGCATACCACCCCCAATCTGCAGGATTAGTAGAGAGGCACAATGGAATTCTGAAAAATAAGCTCAGGAAATTGATTAGTGAGACACAAAAGAACTGGGTGCACTGTCTACCTCTGGCACTGTTGAGTATGAGAACTGTTCCAAATGTAAAAGGGTTAACTCCTTTTGAAATTCTGTTTGGAAGGGCATATTATACACCTCAGTGGAAACCTCTCATGCCTGCAGACCAGGAGGCTGACAGTTCACTTGCAGAGTATATGAGGCAATTTTTAATAACAAACTTTTGCAGTTAAATTCTGTTTCAGATAAAGAACAAACCAGACCATCGGAAGCAGCAATAGCCCCAGGCACGTGGGTCTGGGTGAAGGTTGTGAAGAAAAAGAACTGGGGTTCTCCGAAGTGGGAAGAACCGTACCAGGTGCTACTGTCAACACCCACTGCAGTCAAGATCGCAGAGCGAGCGTCCTGGATTCATCTGACACACTGTAAATTGGTTAAGAACTTTGAACTGGACAAAAACCTTGTTACTGTTGTACAACGAGAATAAAATGACCAGGTATAGAGTAAACAGAGATGCAGAACAACCTCAGAAAATTTGCATGATTATTCTGATAGCTATACTGATAACAATGATCTTTTTGCTGTGGCCTTTCCTTTTCCCAGACACACGAGTTCAACTGAACAAACGTGATGCATTACTCATAGACTGGCATCCAAACTCTAACACTTACCAAGCAATTAAATATGTGTATGCTGAGACTTTTAATGTTTCGAACTGCTGGATTTGCACAGCTATATCAACAGCATACGGGGGATTATTGATGACTGCTGTCCCCCTAGGGGTCAATGAGACCTGGGAAAACTTGATTTTTGATACTACACCTGTGAAATCACAAGACAAAATAGCATTGTACCTACCTGCTACACAAAAAGGGATTGTATGTTTTTACAAAAATGACACTATTCAGGTGGGTTGGAGCAATTGCAATGTGACTGTTTCTTATAAATGTTATATTAAGGCCAGTAAGACAAAAACTATTTGTGATACAAACTATGATGCATATTTTGAGAAGATGCATAGAAGTGTTAATGAAATACAACATAATCCTGTTCTTTTAAAGCAGCTTTCTATTATTGATAAGAAAATGTTTCATGCAGGGCAAGCTTATATCAATACTAAAGTAGAGAATTGTTATTTGGTTTATGGGAAAAAAGCATATAAATGGCTACCTGAGAATTGGTCTGGCAGTTGTTTTTTGGGTTACCTGGTTCCGGCCATACGACACACTGCAGCTTTGCCTCAGGGAAAAATTAGAAACATCAGAGAGGTCAGCAGTAAAGCTAGAAGTCCAATCAAGAGACCCAAGAATCCAATGGGGCGAATCGAAGCAGGGTGGAGAAACCATAACTCCGTAAAAAACAAAGATAAACTGACACACATGGACTTGAGTGACACCATTATATTGTGGGAAGGCATAGCCCCTGCATATGGTGCAGTGAAATCGATTTGGGAGCTGAGAAAACTGTCTAAACTTCTCGAAGTTATGAGCAATGCAACTTTTTCTGCTCTCGAATTAGTGACTGATGAACTGAATGCTATGAGAACTGTGGTGCTTCAGAACCGCATGGCTCTTGACTTCACCCTAGTGGCGAGAGGTGGTACGTGCGCTTTAATCAAAGAAGAATGCTGTTCATATATTCCTGACAACCAGCACGAGATAAACGACCATCTTGAGGTGATCCAGCAAGTGTCGACCATGACCAAACCAGGCCCAAACCCTCTGACGGATCTTTTCCAGAATTTGTTTGGGGGGTGGGGTTCCATCCTAATGAACATCTTGATTGCCATTTGTGTGGGATTACTCCTATTAGGAGCATGCATTTGTTGTGGTATTCCCTGCATGAAAAAGTTAATTAAAGATTTTATAGACATGTCAGTTTCTGAGACTTTGTATCAAAGTACTGAAATTGAAGAGTTGTTGAAAAGTGAAACACTTTCATAAGTCTAAACTGAATGACTCTCTTAACTGAAAATCCTGAATGGAAGAGGTTAGGAGAAGAAGCAAACTGTTTATGCTTTTGAAAATAGAATTAAAAAGTATTAACAGGGGGAAATGTTAGAAAATATGTATTAATGTGTGTGCTTAATGCTAATAAGAAGCTAAAAGAGTTAACACGTTTTTCATTTTATATACACTATTTTATATACAGTTCAGTTTTATATGAGACTAAAAGATGCTTTTGAAACTGCAGTGTGCTTTCTGAAACTTGCAAGATGCCCTCTGACCTAGTAACTGCTAGCACAGCAAAATTCATGTTTATGCCTTTTGGAAATGTACTTGAAAAACAGGTGATTATCTGCTAGGTCAGGAAGCAATGAATGAACAATGCTATATTCTATAATGTTATGATTTTGAACAATTAGCTCTGTTCGTGGTATGAGAACATGCACAGCTGCAGAAGGAAGAGATAAAGACAAACAAAGAACTGTTGGAGAAATGAACTGCAATCTATACTTGCTTTGTGCTCAAATTAGCCATAGTACCTTGAATGGTAACATTGCATATATCTAACCGGTGGTAGCCAAGGCCACGTTGTTTTTCTTAGGAAGTTTCTCACAAAAATTGATAGTACAAGCAGAAAAGCATGAAAACAACTGCTATGTAATGATGATGTTAAAACTTGTGATCTGCTACGTCAGCTTGGTAGGCAATGTCTTATTAGAAAATGTATAAAAATGCTGGTATTTCCTGATTCTAGTTAGACAAACTTTGTATTAGCACGTTTTTGTCTCCTTGCTACAAGATTAAAGTGCCTTAACCTGAAGCTACCGTGTATTGATAATTTTTAAAGTATATTTTTCCTTTGACATTTTCCATGACAAATACTTGAGGTCGCAAGAAGAGGCTGGTTCGAAAGGTGACATTGTCAGAGCTTTTAGAGCTAATGATAAATCCCATGGTAGAATAGGTTCTGTAAAAGGTGATTTCAGATGATTCACACCTTTTATGAAGGTCTTGCACAATTTATGGGACATAAGAGAGGAATCTTGGACACCCTCATGAAAATTAAAAATTGCAGCCAAATGAACTCTAACGGTAGAGGCCGATAGACCCGAATGAAACAGGTCGGCCAGATAGTCTAGTATTATCGACACTGGTGTTGAAAAGGGGTCTACTTGTTTATCTTTCGGCCAACAGGTAAATCTTTTCCACTTGCTCAGATAAGTAATTCTAGTGGAAGACTTATGAGAAGCAATGAGAATATCACGTACTGGTAAAGAAAGATCATTCTGCCTGGCAATCAAGGGAATTGGAATAGCCAAGCCGTGAGCTTCAGGCTGTTCAAGTTGGGATGAATCAGGTTCCGTGGGTGTGAGATCAACTCCGGGGTTGGATGGAGAATCCATGGTCGATCTAGTAGGTGAGGCCAAAGGAAGGAGAACCAAATCTGTCGAGGCTAATATGGTGCTATGAGGATCACCTTGCTCTTCAACCGACAGGCTTTCTTCAGAAACTGGGGAATGAGGGGAAAGGGTGGAAATGTGTAAAGAAGACCTGAGGGCCAATCGTGGACTAGAGCGTCCCTGGGTGACTGTCCTGGAGGGGGAATCAGGGCAAAGTAGTTTCTGCATTTGTAGTTGGTCGGGGATGTAAAGAGGTCGCAGCAAGGACAGCCCCAGCGGTGGAAGATCTCCGCCACTATCAAGCGATTCAGGGACCACTCGTGAGGTTGAAGAATGCACCTGCTGAGTCTGTCTGCTATCACGTTGGAACTCCCGGGAATGTGCATTGCTAGAAGAAAACGGTTGGTAGCCATCGCCCATTGCCATATCCTCATGGCCTCTCAACAAAGAGGGTAAGATTTGGTTCCACCTTGCTTGTTGATGTACCAGACCACCGCCATGTTGTCTGATTGAATCGCAATTGTCCCAGACGGCAGCAGGGGATGGAATGCTTGCAACGCCAGAAGCACCGCCCTCAGCTCTAGAACATTTATATGCAGATGGGCCTCCAGTTCAGACCAAGTGCCTTAGACTGTCTGTCCCTGACATAGCCCCCCCACCCCATCAGGGAGGCGTCCGTGGTCACTGTGGCCTTGGGTTGCTGGGGGGAGAAGGGGCGAGACCATTGTGAGAGATTGTGTGTCATCCACCAATTTAAATCCTGTTTGCAGCTGTGGGATACTTGAATCATGGCTGAAAGAGGACGCTGAAAAGGATACCACTGGGAGAACAGTAGCCATTGCAGAAGCCTCATGTGAAACCTGGCCACGGGAACAATGGTGATGGAGGCTGCCATGGAAACCAATAGCTGCAGAACCGAGTGAGCCATGGATTTTTCCCTTGAAAGGATTGGAATTAGTTGTTGCTTTATCCTTAGAATTCTATGCTCTGGAATAGCAGCTCTGCAGTTTTTTGTGTCCAAGATAACTCCTATGAATTCTGTCGACTGAGATAGGGTGAGACTGGATTTCTGCCAGTTTATGGTTATGCCTAGCCTTTAAGCAGTGAGGAGACAGTATGCCAGGGCTTTTTCCAGTAGATGTCTGGTGGGGGCGGAAATGAGCCAGTCGTCTAGGTATGGAAACACCTGGAATCCTTGAAGTCGCAAGTGAGCTGTGACAACTGCCATGCACTTTGTGAACACTCTGGGGGCTGTAGAGAGTCCGAAGGGCAGTACTCTGAACTGGTAGTGACTGGCTCCTGCACGGAAGCGCAGAAATCTTCTTGATGGCCTGTCCACCTTTATGTGGTAGTATACATCTTGAAGATCTATAGAGCACATCCAATCATCTTTTTCCAAAAGCGGGAAGATAGACTGTATTGTGACCATCCAGAATTTTTGTACTCTCACAAACTTGTTCAATACACTGAGATCCAAAATTGGTCTCCAGTCCCCTGTTTTCTTTGGCACCAAAAATAGTCTTGAGTAGAATCTGGATCCTATCTGGTCTGGAGGGACTATTTGGATGACTCTTTTTCTTAGCAGCTTTTCTATCTCGAGTGCTGCTTCTTCCCTTTGACTGGGTGGAACGTCGGGAAGACTTTTGAAGGGATGGGACAAAGATCGAAGGGGATATGATAACCTCTGGTTATGATCATTTGTACCCAAGAATTGGTGGTGATGGTTAGCCAGGCAGAAGGGTACAAGGAGAAATGTCCCCCAACCTCCTCCAGAGGAAAGGAGTTGGGCCGCTCTTCAGGTAGGGGGCCGGGCGCGAAAGGCCTGCAGGAACACAGATTCCTCAGGGGTTGGATTAGAGACTGCCAGTCACCTCTCTGTTTCAGTATTTCGAGGATAACGTCCAACGGATACCTCAGAGGGTGACCGAGGAGATCCTTCCCCCTCATCAAAATCTGTGTTTTCGGTGAGGGACTCCTCTGTGGAGTCCATATGCTTCCTCTTACATGAACTTTTCCAGTGGACCTCCTCAGTGGGAGAAGCTGGGGAAGACAACGGAAAGGGGGATTCCTGAGGGAATATGTCCTGCGGCCCTTGCACCCAGTGTCCGCTAGGTGTGACTTGTGAAACCAGTGTACCAGAGGAGGGCAGAGGTATAGACAGTCCAGTATCGCCAGCAGCAGCAAAAGCCTTCTCCATCAGTTGGAAGGCTGGCCCACCCAGAGAGGAGTGTATGTCTAGGACAGGGAGCACTCCTCCCCTAAGTGGCTCAGCCTGCCGACCCAGAGTCCCTGGATGGCTGTGGTGCAGCAAGCTATGCGTGTCACAGCTGACATCCTGGGTCATAGCAAAACTTTCCTGCCACGAAGGCAACTGTGGTTACTTAGTGAGATACATAAAGGGAACTGCAGAAGGGAAAGACTGTGCTATATCCATGGACTTCAAAGGCAATGAAGGAAAAGAATAATGTGTCTTTGGAGATGGGTGATCACCTCCCAAGGAAGGATAGTTCCTGAGGGGTGGAATACCTCTGGACAAGAATGCCTGGTCCACAAAACGCAACACATTATGTTCAGAAAGGCTTCTAGTGGACCTCACAGAGACTGAGCGAGAAACAGGCTTGTCCACAAAAGAGGCAGACTCGGTGCCCATCTCATCTGACCGCACCGAGGACAACGGTGCCGAGAAAGACTGGACTACTGTTGTCTGCACCAAAGAAGTCATCGGTGCCGAGGTCATTGTCTGCACCGACACAGGGATAGGTACCAAAATGGTTGTCGGTGCCGCAGTGGTGGGAGTCGGTGCCGAAGCTGGAACTGACAAAACTAGAGTCAACAATAAAGGCCTCAGTTCTGAGGAAGATCTCGGAGCCGACGTGGTCAAGGTCTGCGCCGACTGAACGGTCGGTGCCGATACAATGGTAATGGTTAGAACCGAGGAGCCCCTCAGTGCTATGTGGAAGGCTGCAGAAGAGGACAGAGTCAAAATCACTAATGGAGCTGAAGACCTCGGTGCCTAAGGTCTAGGCACCGAAAGCACTGGGGCTGACAGAGAACTCCAGAGCCAAAAATTTAGCCTTTTTAGGTTTTGGTTGGTGAGAGTCCCCAGCCGGGGAAGAAGGCAAGGATTTAGCCTTAGCAGAAACATTAATTTTCTTATGGGCTTTAGGAGGGGTTGAGACCTCTGACCCAGAAATAGCCTCTGAAAAGGGAGATTTTAGGAGTCCCATCAGTATCAGCTTGTTTTTCCTGTCTAACAAAGTTCTTTTAGAAAAGTTCTCACAAATAGTACAGGGTGGTTCAACAGATAAATGGGAAGCTCTCAAACAATAAACACACAAAGAGTGTGCATCAGAAGTAGGCAGTTTGTGTCCACAATCAGAACACCGCTTAAACCCCTGACTACCTTTTTTATCTGCCATATTAATTAATAGAAAAGTACCAACAATGGTACAAGAGAGTACCCAAAGGTATGAAAGAGAAAAGGGAGAAAGATTACCATCGATGTTAAAGAGAAAATACCTTGCGGTAAAAGTAGTAAGTAAACGACAGAAAAACCTGAGGAATTTATGAACGCTAGATGCGATAGGGTAAGAGACAATAAAATATCAACTTTTCTGACAGAAAAGTAATGTGTAAAGCAATTAAACAACAATTGACTATACTTAGCTCAAGAGAAGTAGCTTGACACGACCGGATGGCAATGCGGCAAACAAAATCTGGGGTAACAGGGAGAGGGGGATTGTGGGTAAGAGTTTAGCTTGAGAGTTTGAAGCTGATGCGCGCGAGCTTGGAAAATGGCCGGCTCGGTTCCGCGCTCGGAACCGATACCCATGCGTAAGGAATGAACGAGGATTAACAATATCAGATTAACTTGTTTTACTACTTACCTGGTTTACTGACTACTCGTCAAGCTTTCCCAGGAATCAGGTATTTTTTCAACTTTACCATGGAAGAACCTACTGGTTCCTTTATTCTAATTTTTACCAGCCACAAAAAGAATAAAATTAATAAACTGTCTTTGCCACCAAAGCAGGTTGCTTAAGTGCCTCAGCTGTAGATGGGTAAGTCTGCTATGGCCATTTCTGGCTCCTCAGACCATTCTTTTTCCTTGGCTCCCTCTGGTGTCGTCCCTTCAGCCCCCATAGACCAAGGCCCAAACAGAAAAATGTGAATACAAGAACTATGCATGTACCTAGCAATGAAAATAATAAGAGAAGTAAAGGGAAGGGATACATCTCATATAAATAAATAGGCTGAAGTGCATGTAAATTCAATTACTATGGACCAATAATTGGATAAGATTTCTTATAGTTCAATATGCAAAAGGACTAATGGAAGTGTAATTACTACTGAAACTAATGAGGTAGAGGTTATTACTTTGCCTCGGGTTTCTGACAATATAGGAAATGAAGCTGTTGAGAATGGTGTGACATCTGGAAGTATTGAAACCACAGTTGGAGTTATAACAGGAGCGATACCTAAGAAAGGCTCCAATCATGCAGCAATTTTTCAGTAACTCCCTTTTTGATCAACCACAAGAACACAAGGATGCCAAGATCGGAGAGCAGAGAAAGGAAGAAAAGGAAAGTGCCTTAAGGAACACAGCTCAGCTGCATGAAACTGACTCTATAGTTGTTAATATATGAGATTTTTCACTGACTGACGATCAAGTAAGAGTACTACAAAGAGGATTAAGCTTTATACCGTCGATACGTTCTACGTTGAGTGAATTTATCACTGATCTATGATGTTTTGGCAGGAATATAACATTGAAGTATATATTTGGAAATGAGGATACCGGCTTGACTAGTACAACGATCTCTTACAAGAAACCTAGTACATTTGTTCCTCTGTGTCAGCCGACAGTAGACATGTTTGTACGGCTTTGTGAAAATGAAGTAACCAACCGGAGGCAAAAAGATGGAGGGAAACATTACTATAACTTATCATCAAGTGAGTACATAGCACTAAGACAATTACAGCAAAAAAAGGATGTCATTATAAAACCAGCAGATAAAGGAGGGGCGATTGTAGTAATGAATTCTGATCAATATGCCCTGAAAATGCAAGAAATGCTGAAAGATGAGAATGTATATTATAAGATTAAAAGAAAGCAGTTAGATAGAGTGATTTCTGCAGTGAAAGATGCTCTATATGACAAATTAATGTGTAGAGCGATAGATAAGAAGTTTTTTGATTGCTTTGAAGTGGAACATTCTACAATACCTGTTATCAAAGGATTGCCTAAAATCCATAAGAGCTGCTATGATCCACCACTACGACCTGTCGTTTCTGGTAGAGGGTGGGTCATAGAACCCCTCTCTATTTATATTGAAGGCGAGTTGAAAAAACTTTTACCATATGCCCAAACAGTGCTAAAAGATACAGCACAGTTTTTGGAACGGTTGCATGAAAAAATGCAATCAATAGGCTCACTTATGAATATACGGCTGGGGACTATGGATGTGAATAGTTTTGTTCACTTGTATACCTAATGAGCATGGGATAGAAGCAATAGGAGAGTTTGCCCATACATCTGACAAAGCTATAGATGTGAGTTTAGTCTGTAGTCTGTTGGAGTTGATACTGGAAGACAATGTTTTCATTTATGGTGGGAACTATTATTGGCAGAAATGGGGGGTTAGCCATGGGCACCTCCTGTGGAAATAGCTATGCTAATTTAGTTCTGACCAAATAGGAAAGACAATGGGAAATGGACGTTAACAATTATTGGAGCAAGCACATCATGTTTTACAATAGATTTGTAGAGGACATATTTTTAATATGGGAAGGAGAAGAAGAAATACTGAATGAATTTATTGATTATTTAACCAGTACAACTAGTTTTTTTGAGGTTTGAAGCGAAATTATCTGATCAAGCATTGGGTTTTTGGATGTCAAGTTACTACTAGATAAAAATAAAAGGATTGATACTACCCTATACAGAAAACCTATGTGGAGGAACCATATGCTGCGCTATTCCAGTATGCATCCTAGACACATATTTCAGAATATAGTGGACAATCAAGTGATCTGTATATCTAGGTTATGTATTAAAGATGATGTATTCCTGAATGAGCAAGCAAATTTAATACAGATTTATGTGGCAAGAGGCTATGATAGACGATGAATAGGAATGGATGCTAGTAAAGCTATGGAAGTACGTCAATGTAAGGGGCAACCATACTATTCTAAGAAATGGAAAATGACTTAAAATACAATTTCTAAAAATGAAAATGGTCCCCTTAGATGCACTCTAACATTTGGTACTGATTGTCCTGAGATCTGCCAGTCTGTTAAGAAATATTGGCCTATCCTAACTGCAGATAATAAAATAAGACAAACAGTAGGAGACAATCCGAGCTTCTTATTTAAGAACAAGAAGAATTTAAAAGAGTCTGTTATGTAACAGAGATGGCCTCTCTACTAAACAAGTGATGAGTGATAAAAGGAGTATAGGTACCCATAGATGCGGTTCATGTAAAGCCTGTAATTTAATCAACATTACAAACATTTTTGAGCACCCAGTGACTCATAGGAGGTGCAAATTTCATGGATTTGTGAACTGTACAAGTAAAAATGTAATTTTTTGCCACCACGTGTAATCTGTGCCCTGCTATTATATAGGCAAAACAAATAGAATGTTTAAGGAACAGATTCTTCGTCATCAATGAGACATCAAGAATAAAGTGGAGACAAATACTCTCTATGGGCATATATCTGTCGATTTGGGGCATTCTTTTAAACATATGGTGCTTTCGAGTATAGGTACCCATAGATGTGGGTTCATAAGCTGCTGTAATTTTATCAACACATACAACATTTTTTTTGAGCAGTGACTGATAGAGGGGCAAAATTTCATGGATTGTGAACTGTACAAGTAAAATGTAATTTTTGCCACCACGTGTATCTCAATCCCTGCTTATATAGGCAAAAAAAAAAGAATGTTTTTAAGGAACAGATTCTTCATCAAATGAGACATCAAGAATAAAAAGGAGACAAAAAGGATGGGCATACATATATATACAGCCGATTTGGGGCATTCTTTTAAACATATGGTGCTTTCCCATCTAAATGTCAACATGCGTGGAGGAGATATTTTCAACAAAACAGAGGTAGAGGAAGTTAAGTGGATAATGGATCTAAGAGCAGACCAATCACAGGGACTTAACCAAGCTATTCCTCTGAAACCAATCCTAAAAGACAGAAGCTTAGACAGGAAGAGCTGAGCTACTTTGATTAGAGAAAAAAAGGATGTGTGAGCTATGAGTATTTTGATTGGTCCAAAGCAAATTTGATTGACGTCATGCTCTGGGAATTGTTACTGGATGTTAAATGCTTTTTAAAAAGCCATGCTCAGGTTTTCACACTAGGATCTGATGAAGGTACAATACTGAAAGCGCTTATTATCCTGACTTTTGATCTGAGAACGTCTAATTTTTTCAATCATACATTTTAAAGTTTTTTAATAAAAGATAGCCGTTTTAGCTGATTTATTGCTTGCCCGGTTTGGTGGAAGTCTGTCTTCATTCTAATACATTTGGTTTTAGTAGGGCTTCCTTTGGAGGTGCGTCTTTCTTATTGCTTTTGAATAGACCAAGGGATAGACATATCCTCTGCAGCTAGTGGAGTGCCCTGGTGGGTACGGGAGAATCATCCTTTTTGGTTCTGGGAAAAGAAGTAGGGAATACCTCTTTGCCCATCAAGACTGAAGTGCATGTATCTAGGGATGCTTTATCTTGTTGAACAGGAGCAATTTATTTTGCTTAGCTCAGAGTTTAGTTCATGCTTTTGACACTTCCAGTTCAGCTTTTTCCTGGCAACTGAAAAGAGATTCTTCATTTTCTGAAGAGGATAATGATTTTGAACAACAAAATGATTGTGAAAGGACTTCTGCTTTTTCTCCTCGGGCTTCTGATTCAGATTCTGAGGGAAAATGTGGCTTATGCAGGTCCCTTTAAATGATTCTTTTTTCTGAAACAATTTTCAGAACAATCACTTGTTTCAAAGGGAACATAATGATATTCCACTGTGTCTGAAGAAGTATTATGATTTATTGCAACTAGATTTTCCTGAATGTATGAAAATTTCTCATGTTCTTTCAGCATTAGAGGATGTATTTGTTATACATGTAACTTGCCTGACAGCCAGGCTGGTGCCTCCAAGAAAGCAGATAGATTGTATAAAGTTCCTCAGTCTTACAAGTTTATATATAATAATTCCTAGATCAGACATAGCATTTTTCCTCTGGAGAACCAAACTGCTGTTAAATATCTTGTTAATACCAATCCCTCTCCTTCAGAAAAGGATGAGAAAGCTTTTGATAGATTTGGGGAAAAACAGTATTTTCTGCAACATCTGTTTTAAAATTCTTAACTGCCAAACTCATATGTTAAAGTTTATGTGTGTGTCTTTTCAGAACAAGGAATGTTATGGTATTTGTTTCCTCATTTGAGGAAAGAAAACATTTGTGTAACCCATTTGCTTGTATCTCTCAAGTGGCTACCTAGTGTTTGAAATGTGCTTAATCTTATTATTGATGCTACTTCCAGGGCTGCTGAAAATCTTCCTGAGGATGTCAAAGCTGAAATTTGAAATCTGAATCTGAAATGTTGGAATCTCTATCAGGCAGATAGTTCATTTTTAGGTCATCTGTTGCAGAGGTCCTAAAGTGTGATGAGACAGGTAAATTGATTCAAGGAATCTGAGATTTTTCAGCCTTCCATCTACAAGTTTATAAAGGGGTTTAATGGTACCTCTACAAACTTTTCAAAAGCAAAATAAGTAAACACAGCAACCTACTGGTAAGTACTCTTAAAAAGCAAAGGCAAGAAGTTCCAAAATGAAAGAGAAACTACCAGAAAGTACAGCTGTATAAGTAAACTTAAGATAACAGCAAAATGTTCTCATAATCATTGCTGCAATAGCCTAAGATATATGGGTTATACCCTACTTATGATATAAAAGTGTGCCTGCTTCCAAAGCTTCAGGGCGCATTCTATGCACCCAATCTATTAATCAGCTTGTGCCCTTCAGAACTTTTATGGCAACTGAGAGTAGGAGGCTGAGCCCTGAGAGAACATTGTTAGGAACAAAAAAATAAAAATAAAATAAATGTCCACTCCACGGCATAAAATAACACACCAAAATACAAGGAAGATGGAAAAAGGAGTGGCTACTGCAGCAGTAATCATTCAAATATCTACTGTTATGGTAAGTTTACTTATACAACTGTACTGTGTTCTTCATATTGATCATAGCTGCAGTAGCCTAAGCTGCATGTATAGAGTACCATAGCTTAGAGCAACTGCGAATCAGAAGAGGTGCCCAGGAGCCCCTGGCAAATGTTCCTAGCAAAGCTGACCAAAACCTAGAGAAGGAATTTAGCTTGTAGTGATTTGTAAAAGTATGTACAGAGGATCAAGGTGCTGCTTCTAGCCTACTTCTACAATCCAACGCTTTCCAAAAGGTCAGATGAAATTATGGCTCTGGTATTATGTACCTTGACCCTGTCTGGAATAGTTTTGTTGTGGTGGGAATAACAAAAGTTAATAGCCCGAGACAACCATTTGGAAATAGCCTGCTTTTACACAGGCTGCCCCTTCTTCTTACCTTCACAAGAGATGAACAACTGAGCAGAAGTTTGGAAAGATTTTGTTCTGCCAAGATAGTACCTGACTTTTCTGTGGGGATCCAAAGTATGAATTATTCTTTCTCCCTCATTTTAGAATTCAGGGAAGAACACAGAGAGATTGGTAGTTTGGCTTAAAATAAACACAAACACCATCTTAGGCATAAAAGGATTAGTTCTCAAGGAAAGCCTGTCTCTATGGAAAATTAGTTAAGGTTGACCTACCCTAACAGCTTGCAACTCAGACACTCGTCTTGTACAGGTCAGAGTAACCAGTAACATTATTTTCCATGTTAAGAACCTCAAGTCAGCCAGATGAGCTGGTTCAAAAAGAGTGTTACCATCTTTAAAACAAAATTAAGATCGCAAGGAGGAGCCAACATTTTTCTTGGAGGTCTCTTATGCAATGCTATTTTCAAAAACATTTTGACAAGGGAATGCCTTGAGAGAGGGGGATCCATGGGCAGACATTCTAAAACAGCCGACAAATGAACCTTGACTGAGGAGAAATATAGGCCAAAGGAAAGTAGCACACACAAATATTGTAAAACCAGAGAAACACTAGCCCTAAAAGGGTGCTGGTTATGCTGTTGGCACCAACAAGATAACCTTTGTCATTTGCTAATATATGATTTTGTAGCAGCAGCCTTTCTTGATTCCATTAGTACTTGTTACATGTCCTCAGTAAACAAGTTTCTAACATAAATTAAGACTCTCTTATCAAGGCAATCAGATGACATTGTTTGGGGCTGTACAGTGGGATTGTACTGTAAAGTTATATGCCATGCTAACATGGCTAGTCCAGATAGGGGATAAGATCTAGTATCCCTTCCTTGTTTATGTATCACATATTTGCGGTATTGTCCGTAACAACTTAAAGTGGTCCTGGGGACCAAAGATGATTCAGAGAATTGAGTGCCTTGATATGACAATCATCTCTTTTATATTAATGTGCTTATGTTTGTCTGTGCTGTCAGATACCTTACACTTTATTCCCCTAGACACTACTCCCCTGGCAAAGTATGAGGCATCTGTGATGACTGACTTCAGGAGGGGAGAAAAGTAGACCTGGATTCAGAGATACTTAACGCCTCCACCAAGTGACTTCTCTTCTCACAAATCCCAGAACTGGAATGCAAAAAAATAATAGCTGTTGGTACTTGGACCAAAGGGACTTCAGAAACCATTTAATCTTTTTCATGTGGGGTCCTGCCAGAGGTATCATGAGAATCATGCATGCCATGAGTTCCAGAATCATGAGGTAATCCCTCATAGTGACTGAAGTCTGAGCAGAAAACCCCTGGAATAGCTCTATTTTTTTCTTGTGAAAGAAAAGTTCTTTGAACTGTGGTGTCTAGTTGACATCCTAGAAACAGAATCCTGTGAGAAGGAGTCCAGAAAGACTTTGGAATGTTCTCTTGGAATCCCCGCTTGTTTAAGAGATCACTCACCCAAGACAAAGAGACTCCTCACACATTGAAAAAAGACTGCAAAGATAAGCAAGTCATCCAAATATGAAAAAATGTGGATACTTTGTCATTTGCAATAAGATATAACTGGAGCTAGACACTTTATGAACACACGTGGCACAATGGATAGTCTAAAGGGTAATGTCCAAAAAATAGCTCTATATCAAAGGGAGAATTCAAAATTTCATTTTGACATCCCCTGGGAGGTTTTGAGAATGTGGCCAGGCAAACCTCCTCATAACAGTTCCAGTGGCAGGAGCCCTGTTGGTGGCATCAGCAGAATCATTTACACATTTCAAACAGTGGGTAGTTACTTGGCACACAGAAGAAACCAAGTTACACAAAGCATATTTCTCCACACTAGAGGAAACTGAAGCCAAAATATTTCTAATATTATCAAAAGAAGTAAGAATAAACTTTAACATATGAGTCTGAGAGCTGAGAATTCTAAAAAAAATGAAAGTTATGTACTCACCATAGTGACAGATCTGTGTTGTCTGTTTCCATCCTTTCCTCAATGGATAGGTCTCAGATCTGATTTCAGATTCAGCTACGGCCACTTCCAAGTTTTGGGCCAGTGCTTAAGCTCCTCCAACTACCCATAATTCTTTTGAGAAGAGTGAACTACCTAATATTGAGTTTGCCTATCCAAAAAAGGGTACTGAAAATCTTAGAATATATGTGTGGGCAATCTAAGATTGTAGCTAACTTAAATACTGATAACCTGCATAAGGAAAGAGGGGAGGCAGAAAAAGACAGAACCTTCAGGAGCCTGGGCCATGTCAGCTAGTTCCATCTCAGAATAACTATATTATAAACAAACTATGCTTCCACAAAATAAGGAGTGGGGATGGTGGGAAAGTAGTTGAGGAAAGGATGGAAATAGACAGCACAGATCTATTACTATGGTGTGTACATAACTTTTGTATCTGATAGTGTCTTTTCCATTCCATTGCTCAAGGGATGGGACAGAGTCCCCAGCTACTTTTATACTTGGAAGTACTCGTGGAAAGATATTCCAGAGGACAGCTGAACCAAAAGAGGTCATAGATCTGGACTGCATATCCAACTGTAATATGAGATGAAGGTATGAACTTTGGAACAGGTACCTGCAGCACATGTGTAATCAATTGGAACATTGAAGAAAAAGGCATAGATGAAGGCACAGATATGGTAGAATGTGTTTTTAAGGTCAGAGGAAGAGGAATTCCATTTTCTTGAACAAAGGAAATGCAGAGTCAACCAACATAATAGAGTGACTTTGGATACTGATTTTCCTAATTTAGCTGTGGAGAAGGATACAAATAACTGATCAGATTTTCTAAAGGGTTTTGTACAACGTAGATAGAAATGTTACTGATGATGAACATCTAGTAAGTGCAGGGTATATTCCCCCTTGTTTGAGAAATTTGGGAAGAAAACTAAGATTTATGGACTGATTAACAGATGATTTGGCTCTCAAGGACATTCTGTCCTTATGAAAAATTATGTATGGAGGTTTTCAAGATAAGAAGTGTAGTTTAAATATTCTCCTAGCAGAAGTGACAGCCACCAGAAATAAGGTCTTCCAGGATAAAAACTTCAGAACAGCTTTTGCAGCAGGTTTGAAGGGAGGGTCAGTCAGATTCTGCAAGACAATTGTAACATCCTATGGAGGGACTGGTTCTCCAATAGGAGGCCGAAGTAGAAATGTACCTTGAAGGAAGGCCTTGAAAAATCTAAGAGAAGCTGTGGGAGTGTGTTTTCCCCATGTGGAATGAAGAAGCTGCAGCTTGATATTGAAATAGCTGGCTCCATCTTGGAAGAGATGCAAAGAATTGCAAGATTGCTGGGAGAGGGCCTGAAAATAGATCAAAATTCTTCTCCATAGCCCAAACAGAAAACCTTTTCCATTCTTTTATACACTTTCCTAATGAAAGGTTTCTCAGAGAAGGACAAGATGTGAACAACTGGAGATAAAAAACTGGACTATTGAACCATCATTGGAACTGGAGAAACCATTCAGTCAATTTGAGGGATTGAATGTTCAGGTGAGGCACCCCTGATGGGTAAAAAAGTAGATCTGGATCTAAGCCTAGTACCCAAGGACAGTGAATTAGATGAGACCAGAGGAAGGGAAATCACACTTGTCGTGGTCAATAAGGGGCTATGAGGATAACAATAACCTTCATCTCTGATGCTTTCTGTAGAAACATTGTAATCAGGGGCATCAGTGAAAAGGTTTAAAAAGTCTTGTGGGCCAAGGGTGTGTTAGAATGTCCCTGGGTGACTCCCCTTCATGGGAAATTACAAAGAATAACCTGTTTGTTAGATGAACTAGAAAGGATATAACAAGGTTATATATTCACCATAACATTCCATCTGTGTTGTCCATTTTCATTCTTCTGCAACAACTGGGTTTGGATCCGACCCTCGGATCCACTTCAGCCACCAGCTCGTGGATACTGAAAACTTTTCAGCTCCTCCCTTATCCATAATGCCATAATCTCCCTCCACACCTCAGATCTTCTTTGCTGACATTTTTGCTTATTAGAAACTAAGGAACAACCATTACATGAGAAACCAATATGTGGAACTCAAAGGTAGGAACATTGGTTCCTTTAATATCTTCTCATTCTTCCAGAAGTCACAAACAAAATGGTAAGCAGTTGGAGGGAGGGGAGTTGTGGAAGAATGAAAATGGACAACACAGACGGATCATTATGGTGAGTACATAGCTACTTTATCTGATGTTGTCAATTTTCATTCATTCCTCAGCAGGTGGGGCAGAGTCTCCAGGTACCTGAATCTTGGGAAGACTCTAAAGAAAGATATTCCTGAGCACTGTTGAGCCAAAGGCTGCTCTTCCCCTAGACACCTAATCCAATTTGTAATGAGCAATAAAGGCATGAGGATTAGCCCAAGTTGAAGAAGAACAAATATCATCCATGGAAGATCTGGATAAAAATACTGAAGAAGTTGCCATGGACCTGGATGAATGAGCTTTTAAAGGTTTTGGCAAATTCAAACCCAATTTGTTATAGACAAAAGAAATGCAATCAGTTAGCCACTTGGCTAAAGTTACTTTGGTAACTAGCTTGCCCAAATTTGATTCCACAAAAAGACAGATAATTAATTTGATTTTCTAAAATTTTCTGTTTTATGTAAACAGAAACGCAACTGTGAACATCCAACAAGTGTAACGTATTCCCCTTTATTCATGAAATTTGGAAAGAAAACATGGAAGACTAATTGACTGATGTTGGATTCTGACACTGCCTTAGGAAGGAAGGATGGGTTGGTTCATAACGCTACCCTAGCTTTATGAAAAATCAAATAAGGAGGCTTAGAAGACAGGGCTTGAAGTTCTGAGACTCTCCTAGCAGAGAATATGGCTACTAAAAAGACAGTTTTCTAGGTTAAACTTTTTAGTTCAGACTTCACTGATGGTTCAAATGGAGACTGAGCCAAAGCTTGTAAAACTAAATTCAAATCCCACAGTGGAGTTGGATCTTTAAAGGGGGGTGTAAGTAGAAAGGTTCCCCTTCTAGAGGCCCTACCAAGTGTTGAAGAAGCTATGGTGAAATTGTTTACTCCTATATAAAAATTAAAAATGGTAGCTAGTTGTACTTTAACAGCTGAGGAGCTAGCTCCTTCATTAAAAATTGTAGCCAAAAACTCAACTTTAAGTACTGGTGCTGAAAAAGGGTCAATGTCTTTCTGCTGTGCCCAAAAAAAAATCTTTTCCATTTACTTCTGTAAATCTTCCTAGTGGAAGCTTTGTGGAAAGACAAAAGAATATGATAGACATGGGGAGGAGAGCCTGGGCTGTCTAGCTCTCAATAGAAGTGCAGAAACTATGCGGTCAACTTTAGGCATAGAATGTCAGGTTGAACTATGTCTGTTGTGTGAAACAGGAAGTCTGGAATTGGCCAGAATCCATGGTGGGTGACCTGGATGAGGCCAAAGAAAGAGGAACCAAATAAGGAGCAATGAGGATGACTGTGATCTTCAATCGAGAAGTTTTCTGGAGAAACTTGGGGATAAGAAGAGTTGGGGGGTAAGCATAGAGGAGAGCAGGGGGCTAATAACTGAGAAAAGAATCTCTCAGTGATTCCGCTGGTGGGGGAACCAGGGAAAAAAAACCTGCTGCATGCCCCCATTGGCAGAATATCTTTTCCGCACTCTCATGTTGAGAGACCACTTGTGTGGCAATAAAATGGATCTGCTCAACTTGTCTGCTATCAAGTTGGACTTGCCAGAATGTGCATTGCTATCAGAAATCAATTTGATGAGATCGCCCACTGCTACACTTTCAGAACTTCTTGACAGAAAGAATTAGATCTGGTTCCTCCTTGTTTTTTGATGCACCAGACCACTGACGTATTGTCCATCTAAATCACAATAGTTCTTGAGGGAAGAGAATCTTGGAAGGCCTACAATTATAGGAGTACTGCTCTCATTTCTACAACAATATGCATGTTGGCCTCTTCAGGGTACCAGGTACCTTGGACTGTTTTTCCAAGAAGTGCCCCCCCCACCCTACTTGGGAAGCGTCTGTGGTCAATGTGGACTTGGGCTGAGGAAGGATGAACAGTTGGCCTTGTAAAATCTGATCTGAGTGAATCCACCACAAGATGTAATTTTTGCATTCCTGAGTTATACCGATTCTGGAGGACAATGGCTGGTGCAGAATAGACCACTGAGTCAGTAGGGTCCATTGAAGAATTTTCATATGGTATTTAGCTAGTGGAACTAGAACAATTGCAGCAGACATTTACCCCAAGACTTGGAGAATTAATCGAGCTGATAGAAAAGAATTTTGAATTATCTTTTTGACTTGCAATTGAATAGTCTGTACCCTTGGTAAGGGAAGGGAGTCTGTCAGTGATACTGTACTGAACAAGGTCTCTATGAACTCTACTACTTGAGATGGCTCTAGGTGAGATTTGTTGTGATTGATGGTAATTCCTAGGTGAGAGCATAGCTGGAGTACACAAACTCATGCTTTTATCAGTAGATGTCTGGTTGGAGCTGTCATGAGCCAGACGTCCAAGTAAGGAAACACCCGGAATCCCTGCAGTCTCAAGTGGGCTGCTACTCCTGCCATGCATTTGGTGAACACCCTGGGGGTTGTGGTGAGGCCAAAGAGCAGAGCTCTGAATTGGTAGTGACTTGCTCACAGCCAGAGGTGTAGGTATCTTCCGGATAATCTGTTCATTTTTATGTGATAGTACACATCCTAAAGCTCCAGTTATTCTTGTGCAGGAAAGGCAAAATGGACTGAACTGTGACCATCCAGAACTTCATGTACTGAACTGATTTGTTCAGATTGCTGTGATCCAAAATTGGCCTCCAGTCCCCTGTTTTCTTCAGCATTAAAAAGAATCTTGAGTAAGTTCCAGACTCTTTCTGGTCTGGGGGGACCTCTTGGATGACTTTTTCTAGCAGCTTTTTTATTTCTTGTGCTGCTTATTTCCTCTGATTAAGTGGAACATCAGGAAATGTATTTACTGTTAAGGTGGGGTATTATATAACCTCTGGAAATAATCCTCTGCACCCATGTATTTTTTGTAATTGCTAGCCAGGCTCTCTGGTGCAGGGATAGATGACCCCTGACTGCCTCCACAGGTGGACAATTGGACCTCCTTTCAGGAACACTGGTAGTATCTGTCAGAGAAAGTGTCCCCAGATCCTTGATTCTGTGGGCCTCTGATGCTGTGCAGGTGGTGTCTTCCATCCCGCCTGCCCCTGGGGGAATCTATCTCCACGTGGATCATGGAAAGGAACCTAGGACTTTCTAAACCACATTTTTTGACCACCACGTTGATTCCTAGACAAGGTTCTTTGATGAGTCAAAAAGCATATGCACACTGCAGACGGGGTCTTACCATCCTGCTCACACCTGGATAGTGTGTCTTTAACCTGGGGCCAAACAAAAAAGTTCTGTCAAAGGGAGCACTAATGAAGGAAGACTTGAAGGGCTCCACAAAATCACATAGGTGCATCACAGGCATGTCTCCTAATGGAAATGCCTGAAGCTGCTGCCCTTGAGGTACCTTCAGCTGCATGTGAAATGAGCCTCATGGATGTATTTGAAATAGATTGTGGGGTAGCCAACTGTGAGGTAGTGCAACTCTCTGCCTCAGATGTTATGGTCCCAGAGATGCATCTGTTAAGCTTTTTAATCAAATCCCTTTACAGTCTGGTGAAGTGTGTCAAATAATTCAGCAACCTAAGTGCAAAGATTGCTGAAGAATATACACGCTTCCAAAATCTGTCCAACACCCTAAACTCCCTGTTAGGGAATAAACAGAGGAAATCTGTTCTGCAAGTTCATTTTTGTGGCTGCCGCTATGACCATGGCATCTACTGGTACTCCTTTACTTCAAAATTCCTTATCTTTGGGTGGTGCCAGGAACCTGTCTGGTCTCTTGGGAATCAGCTCAACAGAGTCAGGGTCCTTCCACGTCTGCTGAAAGATCAAATTGATGAGGTCATCAACAGGCTGAGTCAACCAGGAGGCAGATGGGCCAGATTCAAAGGCTTCCAGGAATACTGATTCCTCTTGGGAGGGTTGTCAGTAGGTCAGCCACCTCTTTGCCTGAGGATCTCCAGGACATTTTGTGGTGATCTTAGGGACCCTTCTCCCTCATCAAAATCAGTATCTTCCATGACCAACTCTTGAGGAGAGTCTAAGTGCCTCCTTTTCCACTTCCTCTTGCTAGGGACTTTTTTGGCAGGATGTTCCGGAGAAGTATCAGAAGATATGAGTATTCCCTACAGGGTAGCCTGGAGACTTTGGACTGGCTGTCCCTGTGTAGTAGAATGGTAAGGCTCAAGACTGTAAGACAGATGGGCTTGGGAAGAAGGATCCAAGGGGGGAGGATCATCCTTCCTCTAGCAGCAGAGAAAACTCTCTCCACTAGCTCAAAAGCAGAATGCCCTGGACAGAAAGAGGCCAACTGTGCCAAGAAGACATGCTTCTGGACCATCGGCTCCTTCTGACCCAAAGGCAGACCACTCGAGGAAGGGGTCAGAGCAGAGGTGTCCAATGCCGAGGCTCCGAGAGGTAGAGATGGTTCCAACAACTTCTGAGTTGACTCCAACACCTCAGATATGGCAACAATGCTATGGCTCCAAGCATCATCCGGCTCTGACATACTCAGAGCCGGTCCACTCAGATGGTATCGGAGTGGAAGATACAACTATCTTTGGATCTGACACAGATGGCTCTGCGATTCCCAGATCCAAGTGCTCTGAAACCAAAGGCTGGATCAGAGAAGGAGCCAAAATAGGTAAAGTAGTACTGATAAAGGTCTCTGCACCTGATGGGGAAGGAACCATGAGAATTCCCATTTGAATTTGTGTTGACAGAAATTTCCTGATCATCCTATTCACATCTGCTTCGGTCAGATGTCTGGATAAATGAGAAGAAAAAGCAACTGAGGTCCTGAAATAGTGATGTCTCTCTAGGAAAGGAGATGGAAGGTGGGAAAGTACAGGAGCCAGAGACGAAGCATATTGGGTCCGAAGAAGTTTCTTTGGATCTGAGTGTGTCAGATCTGACAACACAGATCTGGTATCAGAAGCTGTCAGATCCAAGGGTTTTGCCTTTGAATATGATGAAGTCAGACCTGATCTTTTAGATACCTTAAGAGGTGATTCTGCACTAGGAGGCGAGCTCAGAACAGAAGATCCAGAGGGGTCCGAAGGATGCTTCTTGGCTTCTTTTTTCTCCATTTTCTTGGGGGGGTTGAGTCCCAGATATTGTTTCAGAAAAAGTTTATGCTGTTGTGGATTCCATTTGTTGGGGTGGTACCAAGGGAATCCTTGTTTTTATTTGAGAAAGGGAGAGAATAGGAATGGTGTACCATTGGGTTATTATCCTTAACACCCAAGAGTCTGAAGTGCTAGCCCACCAGGCTTGATGGTGTAGGGATAAGTGCCCTTACTGTCTCCAGACTGCAGTAGTTGGATAACCCTTCAGGATCACTGAAAGGATTTCTTGGAGAAGGAACAGTGAAATACTTAGCTATGCAGATGACCTCTGCCCTTAGGATAATGTTTATTAAAGTTGCCCCCTCCTCTATCATGGGAGGGTTTGTCAGAGGAAGTGTGTTTCTTAAAACCCTGTGATTTTCTGAACCACATCTTCCTTCCTCTTCATTGATTCTTGGAGAAGGTCCATTCAGGAGTAGGAAAAGTAGATTCTAACAGCAGACAGGGTCATACCATCTTGCTTGCTTCTTCTGAGTGTCGCCTTAACCTTAGGTCCAAACAAAGTGGAACCATCAAAAGACACATTAAGGAAAGATGTCACATAACTGCATCCAGGCATGGCACTGTATAGCTATGCTAGTATCTGCTTCTCTAACAGTTCTGTCAGCTGCTTTGTAAAGGAGATGCACAGAAACATTAGAAAGGGAATTTAGGTTAGGTAGCTGGAATTTCACATTCTTCTGGATATCCACTGGCAAATTACTTGAAATAGAACTGCTAATCTCCTTGGCCAATTCTTTTTGGAATTGTGTAATATGAGCAAGATAGACTGGCACTCTCAAAGAAACAGTCACTGAAGTGGGGGGTGGACATACATACTCTCTTTGGAGAGCTTTCTTTGTGGCTGCCACTGTGACTATAGCATCTGCAGGAGGGTCTTTATTCCATTGAACTCTATATTTTGCTGCTGCCAAAATCTTGTCAGTTTCTTGTCAATTGGCTCTGCTGTATCAGGTTCTCTCCAGGTTCTCTGAGCCATCAAATCAATGATGGCATCTGGAGGTAGAAAAGTCAGCTCCAAAAGCCTCACAGAACACGGATTCCTCCAGGGAAGGTATATTAGTGGACCATTCCCTTTTCTGCTTCATCAATTCCAGGATTTTGCCAAAGGAGATGTATCTAAAGGGGGATCTAGGGTAACACTCCCCTTTATTCAAATCTGTGCCTTCTGTGACAGATTTCAGTGATGAATCTAAGTGCTTCCATTTGAAAGTCTGCTTCCTACGAACCTGTCACTGGGGAACCTCTGTCAGTGGTTCCAAATCAGACTGTGAACTCAATGACAGAACTTCCCAAGGCTTTTGGTAACTGTCCCTGTCGACATGAAGGAGCAGAGTCGACAGCAGTATACAGGGGAGATCGGGATCCGAATAAGATGGAGGCACCTTCGCTCTTCACTTAGACAGAACCTGTTGGAAAGCCTCGAAAGCCAAAGCAGAGATGAGATTTGAGGAGATCTCTCTAAAGGAAGGAAAAGACGGAGATCCAGAGATCCTGACCTACCCTGGTTCCAATAGAGATATAAGAACCAAGCTGTCAGAGACAAGGTTGCAAGGGGGTGAGTTGGATCTCAGTGTTTTGGAGTTGACCTGTCCCTTGGACACAGATCTCTATATTTTGGCTCTGACTCTCAGCCTTATCTGACAATGGTGGTGTTGAGAGAGGCTGGGGAATAGTCAGGGCTAAAATGAAAGCCACTACCAACATCAACATAGGTACTCTGGGAATGTTCAGATCTGAGGGCTTCATTTCCAAAGATCAGACCTGCAACAAAGTCAGCAGTAAATTTGTCATCGGTACTGTTCTTGGCTTGACCTGCTGAGACGGAGACAAAAGGACCCCAAACTGAATCCGCAGTCAAAGGAACCTCTGCATCATTCTGTCAACATCGACTTTGGTAAGGCTCCTTGAAGAATGGACAGACCTGGAAGACAAAGACCTGGACCAATGTTGGAGTATCGCAAAATGAAGTCGAGGACTAACTGGCTCGGGGGAAAAAGAAGCAGAGGAGAAGGAGAATGGATTTGAGAAGACTTTGAATCCAAAGATTTTGGTATTTTTGGTGCTGCACCAAAGTAAACTGCTGGGTTGGAAGACTGTTTTTTGGCGTTCTCAAGCCCTTTCTCTGGAGTCTTTCTGTTTTGTGAGTTCTTTTTCCTTCTCTTAAGATGTTGATGGAGAAAGGAATGTCACTGTTTTACTTATGGAACCTGTTTGCGCTGAAATAAGAAAATCCTTTAAAATTAACTTGTTCCTTCTACTTTGAAGGGCCTTGTGGCCAAACACAGACTTCTCAGTCTGTGTCAACATGTGCTGAACCCAAGCAATAGACACAAAGGGAGTGGCAGACTTGTGAAGGAATTCTATGGCCACATTTAGAACATTTTTTTAAAACTTTTATCAGCCATACTGAACAATAACTGAAGATGACTAACATACTTAAGTATGAAAAAGTCACACAACACAATATAGCTGAGCCTAATAGTAAATATTAATTCTAAAAGCTAAAGACTACTAACAAGTATTTAAAGCTATATATCTAAATATTTAAATTCAATTTAAATGGTGACTAAAGTTGCCAGAAAGACAACAGGTAGGGAAGAAAAGGTGCAAAGCACCAGCTAAGGTTATAAGAATAGTAAGAGTTTAGAAAAGGCATATCCTAGAAACAAAGATCAGAGCCTTTGCCACCCTTTGGTCCAGGTGGCAAATGAGATCTGAAGTATTCTAAGGACAGACAGGGAATCATGGGTAGGGAAGGAGTTATAGCCCTGGACCCAAAGGTTTAAAGGTGCCAAGACTGGATTTTGAGTCAGATCTGAGTCCCAACAGCTGAATCAGATGAAAATGGACAACATCATATCTCTGGGATTTCAGAAACCAAATTCTCTTACCTCCCTTCTGATTTCTGGAGAGGGTCATTTGAGGAGTAGAAAGGTTGATCCCTATGGTACAAAAGGATTTGCCATCCTTCTCACTTTTAAAGACTAACTTTGGGACCATACAAGGTTAATCCATCATATGGGGCATCGACGAAGGACATTTTGAAATGTTCCTTAAAATCACAAAGCTGCATCAAGGCATGCCTTTTGATGGAAATGCCTGTACCAGCTGCTCCAGACACATCCTATGTACCATTACAGGGAAGATGCATAGAGGCATTAGAATGTGATTGCATGGTAGTCAACTGTTGATCCACAGACAAGGTCCCTGGGAGAGATCTTTCAATCTCCTTTGTCAAATCTCTCTGGAAGCGAGTAGTGTGCGCCAGGTAATTCAGCACCCTTACCGAAAAAGTAGATGACATTTAGACAGGCTTCTCAGATTTGTCCAAAGCATGTGACTCCCTGTTCGGTGGATGGACAGAGGAGCTTTCTTCTGTATCTGTTTCTTAGTGGCTGCTACTTCTACCATGGAATCTACAGCGGAAAGCTTGTTCCAATGGGATTCGTTCTTCAATAGCTGCTAAAAACTTATCGGGCTTCTTGGGGATAGGTTCAGCATTGTCTGATTTCTTCCATGCCCAGGACAAGATCAGGTCTATCATTTCGTTGGTAGGAGGGACCATCCAAGAAGTAGATATGCTAGAACCAAAAGATCAAGGAACACTGACTCCTGCAGAAAAGGTGCTTGGGAAGACCAGCCTCCTTTCTGCCAAAGAAGTTTAAGAATCTCTATGAGTCAGATATCCTCAAGGGGGAATTGGGGGAACCTTCTCCATCATCAAGATCAGTATCAGTATTTGGGGATTTCTCAAGGGAATCCAAGTGCTTCATATTACCCTTGTGTTACCAGTGAACATCTTCTGTGGGTTGTTCAGGAGAGGACTCGAAAAATGGTATAGTCTGTCTTGACAGACCAAGCTCAGAGCTTTCAAAAACTGACTGTCTAGATGGTACCAGGAGACCAGGTTTCAGACCCTCGGAGATCCTCTGGGGAAGGACTGGATCTGGTTTGGAGAGGGCAGATATCTCTCTAAGATGAATGAGTACCCTCTTGAAAGCTTCAAATGCCAAGCTTAAAATGGATCTAGGGAACCTTGCTGCAGGAGCCAAAACCCCCAAAGGTGGCTCAACATTGAAAGATACTTGGCTGAGATCCAAGGCTGTTGCCACAGCTGAACTGTCAAGCTCTGAGGCCCCTAAGGGAAGGAAAGGATCCAAAGACCTCAGATCCAATCCTTGCCTGTAGAAGTCAGTGCCAACAATATGGCTCTGGGACTTAGACAGCTCTAACTGCACCACAGAAGACTTCATCAGTGAACTTATCAGAGTTTAAGAAGAGTGTAACCTTGGCTTTGATGCAGAACTACAATAGGCAAGAGCTGAATCCAAGGGCTCTGATCCAAGGAGTCAGATTGGAGAAGGAGCCATTAAACAGTGAGAGGAAGAGATGATTCTTCCATATCCAGCAGTGGTCTGCGACGGGAGTATCCTCCAACTGCATCTGGGTCTGAAGGATACGCCTCATCATCCTGTCCACATCAGCTTCAGTGAGGGTCTGAGGAGACCTAGCTTACCTCAAAGAAGAAGGAGATAAAGGGAGCATAGAGGAATAATGGGGTCTGTCCAGTAGAATAGGGGACTGAAGCCTAAGGGTAACAGGCAACTGTGAAAATCCAGGTGGGATTACAGATTCAATAACTATCAGAGCTGAAAAGAGCACTTGCTCCAAAGGTTTAGAGGTCTTTGCTGGAGAAGCCTACAAGGGTGTCGGATCAGCAATCTCTTTTCTGATGTTTTACATTTGGCTTTCTACTTCTCTCTCTCTCTTTTTATTTCTCCCTGGACTTGTCTGCCTTCTTGGTTGATGAAGATGAAGAAAGGGATGAAGAAGAAGTTTTAGACTTCCCTGAATCTAATGAGGGATTTTTCTTGTGGTTAGTTGTAGGAGACCCTTTAGAATAAGCTTGTTCCTCCTTTCAGCTATTGCTCTTTGTCTGAAGGCTTCAGAAATTGAACATGCCACATCTAAATGGGAAGGTCCAAGCAATAAATTAATTTACCATGTGCATCTAAGTTTATTAGCTTGTGGTAACAAGCTATTCACTTCTTAAAGCCAGGTGGCTTGTCCTGCATTCTGTCCACAAAGAAAAATGAAGAAAGAAAGTAAAAACAATAAAAGTTTTTTTTTAAATAATACTATATTCTAAGATAACTCTACAAGAACTATAATAGTAAAAAAGCTTCAAAGCTAAGAAAATAACTTTTAGTTATGTACTCACCATAACTTTAGATGTTTGGGATCCATCTCGCCTACATTCTGTACTGATGGGCTTGGAGCCGATCCCTCTGCTCCGACTCGGCACGCTATGCTATAGAGCGAGGCCTCTTATTGGATGAGCTATTTCTTATCCCAGGATGCACCACCACTAATCCCCCAGATCTTGTTTGTCCGCATTCATGCACACATGCACAACTTGTTTATATAACATTGTTAGATGTTTCAAGATGAAACAACAGGATTCGGACCTTCTGATATCCTCTGATCTCCAAGGAAGGGGGAAGGAGGGTGGGTTATTAGGAATGTAGGCGAGATGGATCCCAAACATCTAAAGTTATGGTAAGTACATAACTAAAAGATGTTATGTGATCCTATCTCGCCTACATTCTGTACTGATGGGACAGCGTCCCTAGCACCTAAATCCTGGGTGGCTCATTGGAAAACACTCCTGAGCACTGTGGAACCAAATGAAGCTCGTCCTCTAGATGCCACATCCAATTTGTAGTGGGAAATGAAAGTGTGCGGGGAAGACCATGTAGCCGCAGCACAAATGTCACTAATGGCAAGCTTAGAATGAAATGCTATCAAAGTAGCCATAGCCCTTGTAGAATGAGCTTTGACAGAGGTGGTAAGCTCTTTGTTAGAATAAGAATAAGCTTGAGTAATACAGTCCCTGATCCATTTGGCAATAGTGACCTTTGTGACAGCTTTGCTCAATTTATTGTCTGCAAAGGATACAAACAACTGATCTGTTTTCCTTGTTTGTTTGGTCCTATCTAAATAAAAACGCAACTGCCTGTGGACATCTAATGTGTGGAATATGAATTCCGCTTTGTTAGAATATTTCGGAAAGAAGACTGGAAGTTCTAATGATTGTTGTAGGCAGAAACTGGAACAAACTTTAGGAACAAAGGAGGGATTTGGCCTGAGAGATACTCTGTCTTTGTGAAAAACCAAGTACGGAGGTTTTACAGACAAAGTTTGAAGCTCTGAAACCCTTCTGGCAGAAGTAATCGCCACCAGAAAGGCAGTCTTCCACGATAGAAATTTTAGATCACATGTCGCTGCCGGTTCGAAGGGGAAGGAAGTTAAGGTGCGTAACACCACATCGAGATCCCATGGAGGAGCAGGATGAGAAATCAGGGGTCTTAAAAGCGCAGCACCTTTCAAGAAGGTCTTACACAATCTGTTGCTCATTAAAGGTGGGTTTATAGATTCGTGAAAATTGGAAATAGCTGCCAATTGAACCTTGATGGTAGAGACTGAAGAGCCTTGATTGAAAAGAGAAGTTAAAAATTTTAATACTTCTGATACGGGAATAGTGATGGGATCCAGGCCCCGGAGTTGAGCCCATATAGCAAATCTTTTCCATTTGCTAGAATACAATTTCTTTGTAGCAGACTTGTGGGCCGAAGATAAGATGTGTACAACTTCTGGATCCAATGTATGACTCCTGACTATAGTCGGAAGAGGAGGAGCCAGGCCGTCAATTTTAAGGTGTGAAGGGACTGGTGGAATAGTCCCGACTGATGAACCAAAAGGTCTGGGATCTGATCCAGGAACCATGGGCCTTCCAGAGCATACTTCCGAAGATAGGGGAACCATACTTGACGAGGCCAGTAAGGAGCAACTAAGATCATTTTGCTCCCCAAGAGAGATGCCTTTTGGATCACCCTGGGAAGGAGAGGAACTGGAGGGAAGGCATAAAGCAAGCCGGTGGGCCAAGGACGGGCTAGTGCGTCCATGGGGCTCTTCCCCAGAGCCGGGGTGAGGGAGAAGAACTTTTTGCACTTCGCATTTAGAGGAGTCGCGAAGAGGTCACAACACGGAACTCCCCATTTGCTGAAAATCTGATTTGCAACTGTGATGTTCAGAGACCATTCGTGAGGAGAGAGGATGGTTCTGCTCAGTCTCTCAGCTATCACATTGGACTTGCGCGGGATATGAGTAGCCACTAGAAAGCGTTTGGTCGACACTGCCCATTCCCAAACCCTCATGGCCTCTCTGCAAAGAGGATAGGATCTGGTCCCTCCCTGTTTGTTCAAGTACCAGACAACTGATATGTTGTCTGAGTGAATGGCAATCATGCCCTGAGGGAGGTAATCGTGAAGGGCTTGAAGGGACAGAAACACCGCCCTCATTTCTAGGATGTTGATATGAAGTAGGGTCTCTTCTGGGTGCCATTTGCCTTGGACTGACCTGCCCAGGGAATGCCCCCCCCCACCCCATCTGGGAGGCATCCGTGGTCAAAGTGGCCGCAGGAGGAGGTGGAACAAAGGGTCGTCCCGTATCCAAATTGGAGGACACTGGCCACCAGCGAAGGTCCCGTTTGCAGGTTTCCGTGATCCATATGAGGTGACTGAGAGGGAGTTCCTGAAAGGACCACTGAGCTGAAAGAAGCCACTGGAGAATTCTCATGTGCAACCTTGCCAGGGGAACTAGAAGAACCGTGGCGGACATGGATCCCAATAGTTGCAGGACCATTCTGGCTGGGGCTTTGGATCTGGGAAGTAAGGCTCGAACTTGAGCCTGTAAGGTTTGTATTCTGTCTGTAGGTAGATAGACCCGCATTCGGTTTGAGTCTATCTCTACCCCTATGAATCTTATGCGTTGAGATGGCAGCAACACAGACTTTGGCCAATTGAAGGTGATTCCAAGGGAATTGCCCAGTGATATAGTGGCTTGTAGGCTCCGCAATAGTAGATGCTTGGAGGTGGCAGTTAGGAGCCAGTCGTCTAGATACGGAAACACCTGGAATCCTAAACTTCTCAGGTGAGCAGTCACGACCGCCAAACACTTGGTGAACACCCTGGGGGCTGTGGTGAGACCAAAGGGCAGCGGAACTGAAAATGACTGCCTCCTAGGCTGAAGCGCAGATGTCTCCTGGATGCTTGATGTACCATGATATGGTAATAAGCGTCCTTGAGATCTATGGAGCACATCCAAACACCTTTCTCCAGCAATGGGAGAATGGTTTGTAGGGTGACCATTCGGAACTTGGACTTTCTGACTGAATGGTTTAGAATGCTGAGGTCCAAAATGGGTCTCAAGTCCCCGGTCTTTTTGGCACCAAAAGAATCTTGAGTAAGTCCCTAATCCGATCTGGTCTGCGGGGACCGGTTGGATGACTCCTTTTTGCAGCAGGTTTGAAACTTCTGAGGCTGCAGTTTCCCGTTGACTGGGTGGCGGGTCTGGGATTTTTTTGGACTGAGGTGGAGAGTGAGAGAAAGGGATGGTGTAACCTCCGGCGATAATTCGAAGCACCCATCTGTCCTGAGTGATACCTTCCCAGGCTTTTAGGTGCTTGAAATGACCCCGACTGGCTCCGGAGCTGCACAGTCGGGCAATCCCTCAGGGACTGTGAAAGGCTGAAGAGCCACGAAAGGACTCGCGGTCTCCAGTGTTGCGAGGGCCTCTGCCGCCTCTGGGACGGCGTCTTCCGGAAGAATTTCCCCCTCCCCTGCCTCTGGAAGGGGGATCATCCTGCTGAGAGGGGTAAGGCTTCTGAGATCTACGGAACCACATTTTCCCTCCTCTTTTAGCCTTGGGATAAGGCCGAAAGGGAGTGGAAAACTGTGCCCCTACGGCAGTTAAAGTCTTACCCTCCTGCTCGCAGCGGGTTAGTGTGTCCTTTACCTTGGGTCCAAACAAGGAGGACCCATCAAAGGGGGCGTCGGCAAAGGAAGATTTAAAGGCCTCTGCAAAATGACACAGGCGGAGCCAGGCTTGTCTCTGTAGAGCAATGCCTGTACTCGCCGCTCTACTCGCCCCTTCGGCCGCATAAGAAATGAGCCTCATGGACGAGTTTGAAATGGACGACAGTGTAGCCAGCTGAGAGCCAACCGTCTGGGCCAGCTCCTCAGGCAGGTTACCCAAGAGGGTATCGGAAAGTTCTTTAATCAGATCCCTCTGAAATCTGGTAAAGTGCGTAAGGTAGTTCAAGGACCTTAATGTAAAGGCCGCTGAACTTAGGGTGCGCTTTCCGTACCGATCCATGCTCCTAGACTCCTTATTAGGAGGATGGATGGATGTCGAAGCCTCTGCTACATCTTGCTGGGTAGCAGATGCCACCACCAAAGCATCTACAGCCACACCTTTAGTTAGGAACTCTTTTTCAGGGGGTGCTGAGAGGAACTTATTAGGATGAGCAGGCACCGGTTCCACAGAGTCTGGGTGTTCCCAGCCCTTCGACAGATCAAATCCAAGAGCTGCGTCGAAGGCGGAGACACCCAGGAGGCGGAGGCTGAGCCCGAAGGCCTTAAGGAACACCGACTCATCAGCAGAAGGGGGTTTGGACTGCCAGCCGCCTCGTTGTTTAAGGGCTTCCAGGATGTCTGCAAAGGAGACATCATCTGAGGACGACTTAGGGGACCCCTCTGCATCATCGAGATCAGTGTCTGATGTAAGAGACTCATCAGGGGAGTCAACGTGCTTCCTCTTGCACGATCTTTTCCTGGGGGGTTCTTCCGAAGAGGCTTCAGAAGGACCTCCAGGAGGGGGGGAAACCCCAGTGGGGGTAACCTCAGGCCCCGGGGCTCCGCTGTCTAAGGACAGGGGGACTGCCAAAGACCCAGTCTCGGTATGCAGGGAAGGAGCTGGGGAGACCGTGGAGGTAGCCAAAGATGATTTGGCTAACGCACTCCTCATAGCCCTGAAGGCGGGACCACCAGAATCCTGGGAGGGTCCCACCTCCGTGGCCACGATGGTAGACGGCACTCCCGCACCGAGAGGAAGACTTGGGACCGAAAACATCAGTCCCGAAGCATCCCCCCCTGGGGCCGACGGAAGAAGTTCGCGTACCGAACTCCGACTCAAGAGCCGGAGTTGGAGTAAGGGTCGGACCCGACCCTAAAACCTCCACCGGTTCCACCAGTATCGGCTCCAACGGTGCCGAGGCTGTTGGAGGAGGAACCATAGTAGCTGGGTGGACCATCGGCTCCGAAGCCGAATGGGCTGGAGCCGAAACTAACTTTTGGAACACCGGAGACTGGAAGAGTCTTAGGAGCACCCTGTCGATGTCCGAATCAGACATCTTGGAGGATCTGGAAGATACCGATCGGGTCCGAACCGATTTCTCCATCGGCTCCACAGGACTAAGGGACTGGCTCCGAATGGATTCTATAATTATCGGTTCCGAGGGAGATCTCAAGGCAATTTCCCTCGGTGCCGATGAGGACTTCGGCGCCGAAGGGGAAGAGTCTGAGCCAGCAACCCACATCGGCTCCAATATCAGTGGAGCCGATGAAGGTGACCCGCCTCTCGATGCCCCAGTCCTCGGCTCCAAAACCAGAGGGGTCGAGACTGGAGGCATCGAGGCAGACCATTCCGCCCTCGGCTCCGAAGTCCGTGGAGCCGATGGAGAAGTCTGCCTAGGTTTTTTGGCAGTCGGTTCCGACAGACTGGTCGGAGCCGACGCTTTTTTCTTTTTTTGAAGGAGAGGGAGAAGAAGATAAAGCCTCCTCGAAGGATGGCTTAATTAACCCTTTAAGGATTAATTTGTTTTTCTTCTCCTGGAGGACCCTTGATGAGAAGGCGTGACACACACTACATGACTCTTGTAGGTGCTTGGCGTCTAAACAATAAACGCACAAGTAGTGGTCGTCCGTTATGGACATCTTATAACCACACCTTGCGCACTTTTTAAACCCGGAGGGTCTATGTTCCTTAGACATTTCGACTACCTAGGGAAACAGATTAATCACAGAAAACTAAGAAAGTTTAAAGTTTAAAGATATTATTATTATTTTTTTTTTTTTACACAAAAACAGTACACGAACTAGTAGTACAAAAAAAAAAAAACATAAATTGAGGGTCAAGACCCTCTAACTTAAGCAAGTACTTGACCAGTAAAACACAAAATGCTAGCTAGAATAGGGGAAGGCCCCTCTAACTTAAACGGGAAACCTTCCCTAAACGAAAAACACAATTCTCACAACAAAAATTTTCAAATACACTCATACAACAACAATAGCTGTTAAAACAGCTTTTGGGTTCAATTAAACAAAATTTCTGACAGGAAAAGTCTGAATAAACAGTATTTAGCCCAGCCAAGTTTGAGACCACGTCCTAGCTTGTAAGCGGCAAACGAGATCTGGGGGATTAGTGGTGGTGCATCCTGGGATAAGAAATAGCTCAGCCAATAAGAGGCCTCGCTCTATAGCATAGCGTGCCGAGTCGGAGCCGAGGGATCGGCTCCGAGCCCATCAGTACAGAATGTAGGCGAGATAGGATCACATAACATCTTTTTTTTAGAGAAAACCCCAAGCAGAAAAGTGAGAAAAAACGCGGGGAGAGAGAATAATGCCTAACACTAAAAATAGGGAAGTAAAAAGGTACTTATCTAATGTGAAGTTCTAATTTTAAGTATCTTATCTTTCTCCTGAGCACCAAAATTCATCACGCTCTTATGGTGGCAAACAAGATCTGAGGTAGCTCACTCTTCTCACAAGGATTATGAGTAGGGGGACAAGCCTGAGTACTGGATCCAAAGCTTAGAAGTGGCCATAGCCAGATTCAAGATCAGATCTGCCACCCATCTATTGAGGAATGGATGGAAAAGACAACATCAGGTCAAGTGTCACAGAAGAATATTTTTTTCCCAAAACTATCAAAAGCCTTCCCATTCTTGTCGGAAGGAGAGAGATTAGTATAAATGTCTTGCATCTGGATTCACTAAAGCAATAGCTGCTTGCTCTGATCTGGGATGAGTGTATAAAAATGTAAAATACTGTGGCACTTTATATAATCTATCCGGTTTTATGAGGCAGCAGCCTGTCTGTCAGACAAATTGCAGGTGGAGGCAAAATCATCCTTCAAAGCAAACAGAACAGGAGGAATAAGAATAGGGTCTGGAAATTCTACTTATAAGAAATCATAATATTTCCTGGAGGACTGAGAAAAATCACTTTTTTCCCACTGAAACAACTGATTCATTCTGGAAATAGTTTTCAGAGAAAAAGAATCCTTTAAAATTTGTGGAAGCAACACATAATCAGTACCTTCAGAATCATTTTCAGGCTCAAACTCTTGCACCTCTTCAGGAAAATGAAGAATCTTGTTTTCTAATACCAGAAATAGTCATTCAGGAAGGGTCAAAAGCCTGCAGAAATCCTTGAGCCAAGCCAAATAAATTACTCCTGTCCAAGGTAACTGAGGTAAGGGAAAACTTTTAGTTATGTACTCACCATAACTTCAGATGTTTGGGATCCATCTCGCCTACATTCTGACTGATGGGTTCGGAGCCGATCCCTCGGCTCCGACTCGGCACGCTTATGCCAAAGAGCGAAGTCTCTTATTGGCTGAGCTTACTATATCCCAGGATGCACCACTACCAGTCCCCCAGATCTAGTTTGTCCGCATACATGCACACATGCACGCCCTGCTTATATAACATCGTCAGATGAAACAAGATAAAACAGTAGAACTCAAAACCGTTCAATCTCTTCTGATCTCCAAGGCAGGGGGAAGGAGGGTGTATTAGGAATGTAGAGATGGATCCCAAACATCTGAAGTTATGGTGAGTACATAACTAAAAGATGTTATGTGATCCTATCTCGCCTACATTCTGACTGATGGGACAGCGTCCTAGCACCTGAATCCTGGGTGGCTCACTGGAAAACACTCCTGAGTACCGTGGAACCAAATGATGCTCGTCCTTTAGATGCCACATCCAATTTGTAGTGGGAAATGAAAGTGTGCGGATTGGACCAAGTAGCCGCAGCACAAATCTCCGATATAGCGAGCTTGGAATGAAAAGCTATAGAAGTAGCCATAGCTCTGGTAGAATGAGCTTTGATAGATGTTGTAAGTTGCTTATTCGAAGAAGAATAAGCCTGAGTTATGCAATCTCTAATCCATTTGGAAATAGTAGCTTTTGTGATGGTTTGACCCAATTTATTATCTGAGAAGGACACAAACAACTGGTCTGACTTACGAAGTTGCTGAGTCCTGTCTAAATAGAAGCGTAATTGCCTGTGAACATCCAATTTATGGAGAGTGTATTCTGCTTCATTGGAGAAATTTGGGAAGAAAACTGGTAGCTCTAGAGACTGTTGGAGACAAAGATTAGAACAGACCTTTGGGACAAAGGATGGATTAGGCCTAAGAGATACTCTGTCCTTGTGGAAAATCAAGTACGGTGGTTTAATGGACAGGGCTTGAAGCTCTGAAACTCTTCTTGCAGAAGTAATTGCAACTAAGAAAGCAGTTTTCCAAGACAGATATTTTAACTCACATGTAGCAGCCGGTTCGAACGGGAAGATGTCAATCCACTAAGCACTAAATCTAGATCCCACGGAGGCGCAGGATGAGAAACTGGGGGTCTCAACAGACCGCACCTTTAATGAAAGTTTTGCATAGTCTGCAGCTCATCAATGGAGGATCCATGGACTCGTGAAATTTAGAGATTGCCGCTAGTTGGACTTTAATAGTAGAGACAGAAGATCCTTGATTAAATAGGGATGTTAAAATTTCAAAACCTCTGGGATAGGAGCAGTGATAGGGTCTAAGCCCTTGAGTTGAGCCCAGATAGCAAACCTCTTCCACTTACTGAGGTACAATTTGTTAGTGGTGGGTTTGTGGGCGAAGATAAAATGTGAACAACTTCCGGGTCTAATGTGTGACTTCTGACTAAAGTCGGAAGTGGAGGAGCCAAGCTGTCAACTTCAAAGATCAAAGGGACTGATGCTGTTGTCCGGACTGATGAATTAGCAGGTCCGTAATTAGGTCTAAAGTCCACGGATCGTCCACCGCATGTTTCTTCAGGTAAGGAAACCATACCTGACGAGGCCAGTATGGGGCAATCAGTATCATTGCGGACCCCAATTGAGAAGCTTTTTGAATGACTTTGGAGAGAAGTGGAATCGGAGGAAAGGCATAAAGTAGCCCTGTTGGCCAAGGTTGTGCTAGAGCATCCATAGCTGGTACTCCCTGATGTGGAGTCAAGGAGAAGAACCTTTTGCACTTGGTGTTTAGTGGAGTTGCAAATAGGTCGCAGCACGGCATCCCCCATCTCCTGAAAACCTGAGCTGCTACTGTTTCGTTTAGGGACCACTCGTGAGGAGAGAGAATTGTCCTGCTCAATTTGTCTGCCAATATATTTGATTTCCCCGGAATGTGGGTCGCTACCAAGAAGCGGTTGGTAGCTACAGCCCATTCCCACACCCTCATGGCCTCTCTGCAAAGGGGGTACGATCTGGTCCCTCCTTGTTTGTTCAGATACCAGACCACCGACATGTTGTCTGTGTGGATGGCGATGATGCCCTGAGGAAGAAACTTGTGTAAGGCCTGTAGGGATAGATGTACAGCCCTCATCTCCAACACATTGATGTGGAGAAGAGCTTCGTCTGGAAGCCAGGAGCCCTGAACTAACCTGCCCAGACAATGCCCCCCCCACCCTATCTGGGAGGCATCTGTCGTCAGGGTAACCACTGGAGAGGGAATAACAAAGGGGCTTCCTTGATTTAGATTGGATGTCTGAAGCCACCAGCGAAGGTCCCGTTTGCATGTTTCCGTAATCATGATGTGATGATTGAGGGAAGATCCTGAAAGGACCATTGAGTTGACAATAGCCACTGAAGAATCCTCATGTGCAATCTTGCCAGAGGAACTAAAAGAACCGTGGCAGACATTGAACCTAAAACTTGTAGAACCCTCCTGGCTGGGGCTTTGGATCTCGAGATCAGAGCTTGAACTTGGCCCTGTAAAGTTTGGATCCTTTCGGCAGGAAGAAAGACGCATCAATTTTGAGTCTATCTCTGCTCCTATGAACCTTATGCTGAGAGGGCAGCAAGACAGACTTTGACCAATTGAATGTAATCCCAGGGTAGCACCCAGGAGATGGTGGCTTTGAGGTTGTCCATTAGTAGATGCCTGGTGGCGGCAGTCAGGAGCCAGTCGTCCAGATAGGGAAACACTTGGAATCCAAGACTTCTCAGGTGAGCCGTCACTACTGCCAAACACTTGGTGAACACCCTGGGGGCTGTGGTGAGACCAAAGGGCAGAGCACAAAATTGGTAATGACTGACTCCCAGGCTGAAGCGCAGATACCTCCTGGACGCCTGATGTATCGGTATGTGATAATAGGCGTCCTTGAGGTCTATGGAGCACATCCAAACATCCTTCTCCAACAATGGGAGAATGGATTGTAACGTGACCATTCGGAATTTGGATTTCGTGAAGGATTGGTTCAGTCTGCTGAGATCCAATATTGGTCTCAGGTCCCCTGTCTTTTTTGGCACTAAAAAGAACCTGGAGTAATTTCCTGATCCGATCTGGTCTGTGGGGACCGGTTGGATGACTCCTTTTCTAGCAGCTTTAAAGCTTCTGCGGCTGCCATTTCCCTTTGACTGGGTGGTGGGTCCGGGATTTTTGGACGGTGGGGGTGAGTATGTGAATGGGATGGTGTAACCTCCGGCATGATCCGAAGCACCCATCTGTCCTGAGTGATTGACTCCCAGGCTTTTAGGTGCTTGGCAAACGACACCCGACTGGCTCGAGCAGCACAGCCGGGCAATCCCTCATGATGTGTGGGAGGCTGAAGAGCCACGAAAGGACTCGCGGTCTCCAGAATTGCGGGGCCCTCTGCCGCCTCTGGGACGGCGTCTCCCAGAAAAATTTCCCGTCCTCTGCCTCTGGAAGGGGAATCTTCCTGCTGTTGGGGAAAAACTTACGAGATTTGCGGAACCACATCTTCCCCTCCTTTAGCCTTGGGGTAAGGCCGAAGGGAGTGGAATAACGGGCACCTACGGCAGATAAAGTTTTTCCCTCTTGCTCACAGCCGGTAAGGGTGTCTTTAACCTTCGGTCCAAACAAAGAGGACCCATCAAAGGGAGCGTCGGCGAAGGAAGACTTGAAGGCCTCCGCGAACTGACACAAGCGGAGCCAGGCTTGTCTCCGTAGAGCCACGCCTGTGCCTGCCGCTCTACCCGCCCCTTCGGCCGCATAGGAAATGAGCCTCATGGACGAGTTAGAAATTGACGTAAGGATAGCCAACTGAGAGCTAACCGACTGGGCTAGCTGCTCAGGTAGGTTACCCGAGAGGGAATCTGACAACTCCTTGACCAGATCCCTCTGAAGCCTGGTAAAATGTGCCAAATAATTCAGAGACCTTAAAGTAAAGGCCGCTGAAGTCAGGGTGCGCTTCCGCACCTGTCTATGCTCCTAGACTCCTTATTAGGAGGATGGACGGACGTTGAAGCCTCTGCCACTTCCTGTTGTGTAGCAGATGCCACCACCATGGCATCTACAGCCACGCCTTTGGTGAGGAACTCCTTCGGGTGGGGCAGACAAAAATTTATTTGGACGAGAAGGACTGGTTCCACGGTATCTGGATGTTCCCACGCCCTCCGACAAACTAAATCCAGAAGCTCGTCGAAGGGCGGAGACAACCAGGAGGCGGAGGGCTGAGCCCCAAAGGCCTTGAGGAGCACTGACTCATCAGCAGAGGGGGTTTGGATATCCAGCCGCCTCGTTGTTTGAGGATCTCTAAGATGTCTGCAAATGAGACATCATCCGAGGACGACTGGGACCCCTCTGCATCATCAAGATCAGTGTCCGATGTAATAGACTCGGGGAGTCCACGTGCTTCCTCTTGCACGATCTCTTTCTTGGGGGTTCCTCGAAGACAACTCAAGAACCCTCAGGAGGAGGGGAACCCCTAATGGGGTAACCTCAGGCCCAGGGCTCCGCTGCCCTCACGGACAGGGGAACTGCCAAAGACCCAGTCTCCACGCCCAGGGAAGGTGCCGGTAAAGCCGAGAGATGGCAAGAAGACTTGGCCAAGGCACTCCTCATGGCTCTGAAAGCCGGACCCCAGAATCCTGGGAGTGTCCGGTCCCGAGCCATGATAGCCGACGGAAGTCCCGCAGCCAAGCACCGAGGGGAGGCTCGGAACCAAAGCATAGGTCCCAAACATCACCCCGGGTCCAGTCGAAGATGTCCGTGTACCAAACTCGGACCCAAGGCCGGGTTGGAGTAAGGGTCGGAGCCGACCCTAAGATCTCCACCGGCTCCAACAGCACCTGCTCCGATGGAGCCAAGCAGTCGGAGGAGGAATGGCAATGGGGTGGGCCAGGGTTATCGGCTCAAGCCAACTGGGTCGGAACGAAACAAATTTTTGGAAGACTGGGGACTGGAACAGTCTTTGGAGCACCCTGTCTATATCTGAATCCGACATCCTCAAGACCGAGAGGAAACTGAACGGGTTCGAGACGGCCTTCCAACGGCCCCAAAGGGCTAGGGGACCGCCCGAGGCGACTCAATGACTATCAGCGCAAGGAATACACACACTAGATTCCATCGGTGCCGAGGTGGACTTGGCGCCGAGGAGGAAGTGTCTGAGCGGGCGACCCTTGTCGGCTCCGAGACCAGTGGAGCCGAAGGTGACCCGCCTCGATGCCCCAGCCATCGGCCCAAGCCAGAGGAGTCGAGACTGGTGGCATCGAGGCAGACCGTCCCTCGGCTCAAGTCCTTGGAGCCGAAGGAGAGGCCTGCCTATGTCTTTTGGCGGTCGGATCCGACGGACTGGTCGGAACCGACGCCTTTCTTTTAGCCGGAGAAGGAGAGGATGCCAAGGCTTCTTCAAAAGAAGGTTTTATTAACCCCTTAAGAATCAGTTTATTTTTCCTCTCCTGGAGGACCCTTGAGGAAAAAGCGTGACATACGCTGCATGACTCCTGTAAGTGTTTTGCACCCAAACAATACACACAGAGCGAGTGATCGTCTGTGATGGACATTTTGAAATTGCATTTGGTGCATTTTTGAAGCCCAAGGCCTAGG